>NW_027501243.1:0-70328 GCF_021521415.1 Bidens hawaiensis | reverse complement strand
AGCACGGTTACCCGTTTTTATGTTTCAAAAATGAGTTTGGTCACACACGACCCGAAAATAGTGGTTGACTGATAATTTAGTTTAAGTTGTGAAATTAGAGCTAGGTTTAGACGCCCCGATTGGCCGCGGGACCCGTTTCCGTCTTTAGCGTACCGGAAACTGTTAAATCGGACAAAAATTACTCAAATCATCCGAATTATTTTCGGATGATTTATTTTTACTTGTTCAACTCATTTATATGAAAATAGTTCATTTTTAGGGTTTTTATACACCAGTCAGCTCGCTTAAGCGAACTTCACCGGTTTACGCGTTTTAACTTTAAAAGTTTGATAATTAGCACAAATAATTATCCGTTTAATCTCGGATCTTGAAATTTTGCACAAACCACTTTTTGACAGTGGGGAATTTTATAAAAATATTTCCAGAATTAATTTTTATATTAAAATTTATTTATCTATTTTTAAACACCATTTAAACACTAAATATGTCGTAAATACCAAACGATCTTAGAAAAATCCCAAATTTCTCATGGATGTCCCCTGCCATCCACATAGTCCCCTGTAATTTTTCCAGAACCAAAATCTTCTTTTACATGCCATTTTCACTAAAACCGAGCTAAAAAACCCTAGAACTCGTTTAATCGAAAACCCTACTTAGACTTTTCCAACTGACCTCAAATTTTGTGTGTGACTTATAAATGTTATAAAAAGATTATCTGAAATTTTCCAGAATTTTTCATGATATTTAACTATTTTTCACCATTTTTAGCCAAAACCGAGCATTAAATTCACCAAATATTCATCATTTATCCAAAAATTACCAAATATTCACAGAACTCTTATTTTCATGTGTAGAACATCCCTGTAAAATTTCATGACCTAACTCTAAACCATCAACAATCTGTCCAAAAACTCCAAAACCGAACATAAACCGAATATACCTTTCGTTTTCCGCCACTACAAGCTACACACTCGTCTTTCCGCCTTATCTACCACTAAATACAGAACCTACAACCAACATACCACAATACCAAGCAAGTTACACTCACGATCAAGCCTCTTACACTATAGTTTCGGTTATGATTCAAAAACAAAGATTTAAACCGTAAAAATTCGTTCTTGGTTCGTTTAACCCCCTTTCTTGGACCAAGATCCCTTGTATAACCCGTATACATCACTTGATCATGCAAGAATCGGTTTTCATCTTTGAAACCTCATTTTCTTGCAATTAAACTCAAGAAACGAAGATGGAAACGTATATAACCCGATCATTACCTTGTTTTCTTGCTAAAAACTCTCGGTTTTTGATCATGAAGTTGAGAGAGGAGAAGGATTGTTGAGTTGTTTGCTAGAAAAAAAATAACAAAAGAATGAGGGGTGGGGGCTTTCGTCCGATCGGAAAGGTGAGAGGGGGTGGGGTGGGACCCACCTCTCCATTTCTAGCCACATGATTGGATTCTCGTAATCCGGATAACGTTTTGGATAATCTTGTTCAGTTCGTTTTTCGGTTAAATGTCTAACTCGGCTTAAAACGAGGCTAAAACGGTCGTTTTTTCGACTTAAAAATGAAATTTATATAAAACCGATTTAAAATCTTTAAAAACTTAAACCATGACATTTATTAACTTAAAACATCATATCATTAATTATCGCGCATCTTTTTCGGCTTGATCGATCATCTCTTGCTCGGTTTGGTATTAAAGGTTTCGTTTAATGTACCGACGTACCATAAATCGAAATTCTTTTTCTGTGCTTTAATTCACTTATCCCGAAGCTTTAATACTTCGTAAACAGAACTAAATATCATATATCTCGTCTATAATTAAACCCTCGATTCGTTCGCGTTTCAATAACTATCGATCGATTAATCGCATATTCAATACGATGAATTATATATTCACGTACAATCAATACAGTGAACCATGTATTCTCGTATAATTACTATGGTAACTCATGTACCCGACATTAAATATGACGTAACTATTGTCTACCGGTTAGGGTATACCGGGTTTCGTCGGAATCGTTACAGTATATGACATATATGCATGCAAAACGTATGCGCATGTATGACATATATGTATGTATGACGCATACGTATGTAAAGAGAGAGCATATGCTTATACGGTATTTACGCTAAGAACAAGGAACCGCTTAATGATGAAATATAATGTTTAAAATAAGAAAGACCTAGAAAGAAGGGCCAGGGACGTAAACGAGCACTAGAATAGCAGTTAACTTATGTACCTTATTACACTCAGTCGTGCACAGCTAAGTAAGGGATACGATTGACTCCGAATGTAACAGGACACAAGTTAGTTTCTAGCCCCATTTTCTTGTTATGTTTTCGGGGTTGTGTGCATACTTGATGTGATTAGTTAATACACTTACCTTAAGTGGTAAGTGTGTGATATGTGAATGTGTTATGAATGATGTATTAATGATATATGAATGTCGTATGAATGATATATGAATGTCGTATAAGTGATCTATGAATGATTTAGGAAATGCTAAAAGTTGTATGAAATTACATATATATGAAAGTAATGAAATGAATGTATGATGGTATGGTTGTATGGAAAGAATGACACCGGACCCTAATAATATCCGAGGATGGAGTGCACCGGACCCTAATAATATCCGAGGATGGAGGGCACCGGACCCTAATAATATCCTAGGTACGTATGGCGAAATGCTCTTTATAATGTAAGAATAGTTATGAATGTACTGAGTATGTATAAAAGAAAGAAAGTATGAAAGAATGAAAGTATGTATATAAGGAATAACGTTAAAGATGTTAAGTACGTAATACGTACCTTCGGGCACGTATATATGAATGTAAAGTATGCTACCTGATTAACTAGAACTCACTCAGCGTAGCTAACTTTTAGTATGAACTCATGTAAATAGATTAAAGGAGTTGGCTTGAGGAAGACACATGACATGATCTGAAGCGGCTGGCATCTAAAGAAGAATTGTCATGTTTTTAATATGATGTTTTATGTTATGTTTAAAGACAAGATTTGAATATTTTGTATTGAATGGTTGAAGTTTTAAATTCTGCGAAAAGTTTTAAAGTAACTCCGATATCTAGAATTGTGTTTATGAGTAAATCCAACGCCAATGTAGGAACCCGGGATCAGGGCCTTACATTTAACTGAACTTAGCTTGAGCCCACCTACTTTAAGACTCCACACGGAAGTTAAACGAACAACTTCAATGACCAAATTATCATAACCCTTTATAACCTAATCAATCTTCTATATATGAAAATCTAAACACCGCAACCCCAATTGTAGGTTAAATTTTAACCCTATAAACGGAAAAGAAAGATATTTTCACTAATTTTGTGCAAAAGTAAATATGTGTAAGTATCATCATCATCATCATCATTATCATCATCATCATCATTGTACTCGGTAAATCTCACAAATAGCAAAGCTCTGGTAGGGTCTGAGGAGGATAAGATGTAGACTGTCATATCTCTACCCCGTATGAGTAGAGAGGTTGCTTCCGGTTTGACCCCCGTATCGGTAGTAGTTTTGTATCAAACTTCAGACATAATTAAGGCACATTACACTCAATCATCGGGACACCGACCGATTGATACGTGTACCATTGTTTTTCAGTATCAACGTCACCATATGATGCATGATTAACCTTCCGTCACTCTTAACATTATTTTAACGCAATTAATAGAATAATGTTAAAATTGGTGGAACTTCACTCCCCCTCCCTTGAGGGCCTACACATATATATATGTTATATGTTGTAAGGCCCCGTTACCGGTGCCTCACTTTTGACGTTGGATTTACTCATAAACACAGTTCTATTAATCAGAGTTAATTAAAACTTCAGGCGGAATATAAAACTTTCATAACATTACATCAGTAATTCATATCATGTCTTAAAACATTCATCTTGTATTTTAAAATCAAAACATTAATTATGAAACATAACAAGTCTTCAGATGCCAGACTCTTATTCTTCTGCCATGTGTCCCCGCTCAAGCCAGCTGTCTCATTCTACTCACCTGTGTGCATACTAAAAGTCAGTTACGCCGAGTGAGTTCTAGTTAATCATACATCATACAATACATATACTTACCTTCCATTATGCATCCGAAGATACATAATAATTTCTTTACTAATTTACTTACAATGCATAATAATTCATACCCTTTCTTGTTTATCTTAGATATTATTAGGTTCTGATCCCTTCCTTCTCTATCTCAGATATTATTAGGGTCTGATTCCTTTCTTCTCTATCTCAGATATTATTAGGGTCTGATCCCTTACTTCTTCATCTTCGTACATACTACCTTTACATACCCGTATCGTACATATACTTTCTTTAATCATTCATACATATTCATATGTTGTATATATATATATAAATATCATACACATCCATCTTTCATATACATACCTCCCTTGTCAATACGTGCAATATCCGAAGATGGTTCACGTACCGACAAGCTTTAAATCACGTTCATATCATAATATCTATCACATAATTCATTCATTGCATACACTTATCATTTAAGGTAAGTGTATTAACTATCACATCGAGTATGCACACAGCTCCGAAAACATAACAAGGAAATGGGGCTAGAAACTCACCTAAATGCGGTTACGTTCACCGTTAATGGTAATCCCTTTCTTTAGTTGTGCACGGCTAACTGTATAACAATTACGCGTATTAATTACTACCTCTATCCATATCGTATTTCTAGTTTAATTATAACCCTCAACGAACGGGGGTCCGGGGGAAGCGCCCCTGGCAGCGGGGTTCTAGGGGCGGCATCCCCTAGCGGGATCCAAGGGGCAGAGCCACTGGCTGGGGTTAAGCTGGCAGGTCAGCTTGGAAGAATTATATTCTCATTAACTGTCTTAACACATTTTCCATTAGGATTTCATGATAATATTTTATTGTTAACCTCTCAATCCTTTAAGGTATCTTCTATAAATTAATAAAGTTCAAGGGCTAGTATGTAATTAATTCATTCCTCCCTAAGTCCAGGGACCACTCTGTAATTCTTTCAAACTTCAGTTCGTTATCCAGTTCGTTAACAAAGGTGGCCGCTTCGTTATTTCTTAACCAATGGACTTTATAACGAATAAAACCTTTTATAACGAGCTGAACCTTATAACGCACTGGTCTATATAACGAATTGAACCTTTATGACGAATTGGCCCTTATAACGAACTGGGGGTTCATTCGTCAGTTCTCTCTAACGAATTACTTAATGAATTACTTAACGAACTGATTCTAATTCGTTATCTCTTCTTTAACGAATTGACATAACGAATCAGCCTAACGAATGAGAGCTCATTCGTTAACTCTCCGTAACGAATTAACTCTCCCTTAACGAATTTCTTACACACGCGCCTAGGGTTAGGTCAGAATGTCAGAGAACATTCTCTGACATCCTTACCTCGTACGCCGCCTTTCCAGCGCCGCCATGCCGGAAAACCGGGCGGTGGCCGGAAAAACGTATTTTACCCCTATTTACACCGTTTTTCGTCCCGTTCGATCCAGATCTGAGTTAGGGTAACCCCCAAGCTCATCTTTTGATCGGTTTATACCCGATTTCATTCGGATATTGTGACTTTAACGGTTTAGGGTGTCGGCTTGTCTTTTTGCGACTAGATCTAGCGGGTTTGGATCCATACAATATAATACTATCATTACCTCGGGTTGATGCTCGGTTTCTTGGTGATTTCGGCTAGAGAGAGAGAGAAACTAGAGAGAGCTTAAGTGTGTGTTTTGGGTGGTGTATGGAATATGTGTAAATGAATGGATTAATGGTTAATTATTGTCTATATATTATGGATCATGGGCTTAAGCCCATGGTCTTTTCTCTCTTTCTTACATAACCCAAGTTCATAATCTCATATCCATTTAACCAAACACTAGCTCGACTCATAATAACTCATGTTTTCATTTTATTAACCGAAACGAGAAAACGGGATGTTACATATGCACACGCAACAATGTAATTATAATTGGTATAATTATCGATTAGCTGCTTGGTGATCTCTTTTAAAAGAGTTTCACAGTGAGCTAAGAAGAATCCTAAATGAGTGTAAGTGTATGAGATATTGATTATTATAATGATGTGTATTAAAATGAAAGTGCGTTGAAAAATTAGACGAATGTACTAAGACACTGAATAACGCACGAGTAACATTTAACGAGTAACATTTACTAAGTAAATACAGACGAATGAGAGTTCTTTTCCGCCACACGTTTTAGGTGTAGAACCAGGCGCTTGAGTCAACTCCACCAATACACATTGTTCGTGTTCTTGTACCAAGACAAACATTGTATTCTAAAAGACAAACAAATGTTTTAAAAGGCATGTGTCAAATATTCCTTTTCACTTTTGTATTTTTTTATATTGATTATAATATGTATTCTAATTTTAATTTCGTTCACATTGTAGTTTGTTTTAACTTATTATTAACGAACATCACATTAAAAAAATAATACCACAACATGATAATATTTCAAAAATAATATTTCACGCTATACCAAAGTCCAAAGATTCGGTCGCTACACCTAATATATTTGAGCTGCGAAAAACATATTTAAGGTTGGTGGACGTGAATTCACACCGACTTTTCTTTCCTTCTTTTTTTATTTCTTTCTTTTCTTTTTTTCCTTCCTATTTTTCAATACTATAACTGTCAACTAGTTTTAGTTTACTTGAAATAATTAATTCGAGTTTTATGTTAATTATGTAAAAGTTAAATAAACATAACTCAAAAGTTTAAATTATAAAATTAACTTATCATCAATGTAGGGCTAGGCTATTGGTAGATCCATTTTCCTATTAGATGGAAGGTCTTAGGTAGGGGTGCAAACGAGCCGAGCTGCTCGCGAGCTACTTGAGATCAGCTAGTAAAAAAGTTCGATAGAGCCGAGCTTAAACGAGTCCAAGCTCGAGCCTAGAAGTAAGTGTGAAAATATATCCAACACCGACTATGAAGCCGACTAAGTTATAAGACTCGAGGGTGGTACGGTTTGGTCTCAAGGGGTGGTTTTGGTGGAGATCATAAAAGATATAAAGGTCAAGGACTGAATTGAAAATTTTGGTTAACTAGATAACTTTGTGTTTAGTTTTGAATGAGTTCAGTTTGTATGTGAGAAGGAGTCGTATGCATATGCCTTGCTGGGCAAGTTTATTTTCTAGTATAAATAGGGTTTAGTTTCTTTTCATTATTATTGTAATCTCTCTACTCAATTAATAAAAGAGTCGAACTAGTCAAGTTCAGAACGTGTGTATCGGTGTGTTCATGATATCCAGGTTAACAACTGGTATCAGAGCAATCGAACGATTCTCGGGGACAAGAAAAAATGCTCGATTGAAGAATTGATTAGAAGGTTACCAAAAAGAAGACAAAGAACTAGAGAACATGGTTGAGTCTCAAGTAATAGGTGGGATCAAGAAGTTGAATCAAACGAACTACAAGACCTGGGTAACTTGCATCTAGTCGTATTTAAAAGGCCAGGATCTATGGCAAGTAGTGAATGGTAACGAGACGAGGCAACCGACGAATGATATAAAAGGTACAGTCAGAAAGTGGCAGGTAAAGGCCGGATGCGCCATGTTTTATATAAAAACCTCAGTCGAAGTAGAGATTCTTGATTACATTCCAGATCTCGACTCTCCGAAACAAGCATGGGATACTCTTGCATCCCTATTCTCAAAGAAGAATGATGCACATCTCCAACTCCTTGAAGGGGAATTGATGTCAACGCCTCAAGGGGATTTACCAATAGCCCAGTACTTCCGAAAGATTAAGATTATGTGACGGGAGATCGGAGATCTTGATGCCCAATCAATAATCAACGAGGATCGAATGAAACGAATAATTATACACGGTCTTTGACCGGAGTATAGAAGTTTCGTGGCTGCCATACAAGGATGGGCATACCAACCTACCTTGATCGAGTTTGAGAACCTGTTGGCTAGATATGAGGCTTTGGCCAAGCAACTGGTGGGAATTGGCACACCCCAACCTAAGACAGAAATGCCGGGAGTTGAGTTGATTGCTCACAGCTCTCAAGGTATTATCATGCAATATTAAATGTGACAATATCTATTAAATTTAATTAAATATTCAAATAAATCAAAAACAAAAAGTACATAATCCACAAATACAACAAAAACAAATTTATATTTCTAATGATCCTGATTAAAATTCTTCTAACGTAAGTTCATCACTAAGGCTTCACCAACTTGCATTAAATTCATACGATAACTTGCATATGCGTATAAAATAGAAATGTTTTTGTCAACAACACAAATTGAGTGAGTAAAACACCAGTTAAATGAGATACAATATAATGCATATAAAAGAAAACGCAAACTGTTCCTGTGAGATAACAATTAAGCCATAGCATTTAAACAATTCAAACAGATAATAAAGAATGAGCTAAATCGTTGCCATGCGAATCGGGCATTGGATACCATGAGTTGCCAGTGAAACCATTGTCATGTAATTGGACGCCGGCCACTACGATGGTCGTATGATCATACTAAAACTATGTTGGACCTCTTTGAATGCGTTCAAATAAGCAAATAGCAAGTTAGACATTAAACTGATATACACGCAAGGATTAAACAGTTTCTAATGTGGATATTAATAATAAGAAAATACTGTTAATACGCATATGTCCCCAAAAGGTTTAAAATTAGTAAAAAGAGGAGTGAACTACTCACCTTAGCAGTAAGCGAGGAAAAAGAATGCAGTAAGAACAGTCTGAAAGTAATCACCACGAACAAATCCTAAGTATGAGTAATAAACGAATAACTATAGATTAATGGCAGATATACATAGATTAATAGAGCTTTAGAAATTGAACGTGTATGGTGGAGTTAAAATATTTTATTTAAAGTTTTATCTGATAAAAGTTATTATATGACAAAATAAATCATTTCCTTAATAATATTAAAGCTGTAATAATAATATAAATAATAAATTATTTTAGTCAATCGGTATTTGTGAAATAATAATATAATTAAACTTGTTATTTATTAATAAAGATTACATTTAAATTAATATTTTAAATAATACTGTAACTAATAAAAGTTTACATAAAATATATTTTTTTATAAAAATATTTGTACTTATAACTACTAAAGTTGTAATAAATAATATAAAAATATAAAATACATTTGTTTATAAAAACATAGACCACTAGTTATTTTTATCTTTTAATTATGTATTTTATATTAAAATCTTTATTAAAAACCTTTATCAATCTTTTAATAATAATAATAATACTATATATATACACGCGAGCGCGCACACACATACACACACACACATATATATATATGATTTTAACCAAGATTCGAAAATGTGACTAGTTAACATGTCGGTTTTAAGAAAATACTGATTAATTATTATATTTGTAATATTAATAATAAAATTTAAATGATTATTATGTTAATACATAGCTAAAAAAAATTATTGAAAAAAAAAGAAACCCAAAAACGGGCTGGGGGTGGCTCGAACCCAAGCCCCCAGCCACAACAGACTTAACACACGCACACCCTCGTCAACTGGGCTAGAGTGCTAGTTGTTCATAACACAAGAATAAAAACAGATAACAAGATACACGAAGGATCCAGTTTGAATTATAAACCCTAGAACAATCAATCGGTTAATCTCGTTTACAATTGTTCAATTAACCATAGGGTTATTCAAATAGAGACAACGACGAACCCAAGCCCCCAGCCACAACAGACTTAACACACGCACACCCTCGCCAACTGGGCTAGAGTGCTAGTTGTTCATAACACAGGAATAAAAACAGATAACAAGATAGACGAAGGATCCAGTTTGAATTATAAACCCTAGAACAATCAATCGGTTAATCTCGTTCATAATTGTTCAATTAACCATAGGGTTATTCAAATAGAGACAACGACGAACATAACCATATAACTAACTAGTTTTAGTCCCCCCCCCCCCCCCCCCGTATTACGGGGTTGTTTTACATATTCGTTTTTTTTAATATTTATATATTATTTTGGATTTTAATTTATTTATTGTAAGGAAGTTAATAATATACTTAGGAGTTGATAATAAAAATGTTCACAAATAAATTAGACGTTATAACCCGATTTAAAAGTTATCCAGGTTTGGTGAGACAAATGACCAGCTTATTTTTTTAGTGTTAAATTGTTTTTTAATTTATAAATAATATCTACTTTAAAAATATCAGATATTGATTTTTCATATATCCTTATTCTATAAAATTTTCATATCAAATATTTGGTGAGATTAATTTTTAATTTAATTAGATGTTATAACCCGTTTAAGGGCTATCTGGGTTTAGTGAGGCCCATACCCGTGAATTCGGGTCAAATACATGATAAACTCAATTTACAAATAAAAAAATCTGGTAGTTTGATAGAATATAAGGAGCAACCAGAGAGTTTTTAAAGGTTTCGTTAATATATATTTAAGATTTAATGATAAAAAAATGTTTCGTAAAATAAAAGAATATTAGAGTTTATTTTATTTACAATCTTCAACAATATACATAGCATAATATGTTGACGACAACATTTAAAATTATATTCTTTTCAATCTTTATTCTTTAACAAACACGTTGTGTTGTTGATTTTTGAATTTTACCAAGTTTTTTGGATTTCATCAATTATGTTGTGAAATATATTCTATCAACATATATTAGTATAATATGTAAATATTTATTTATATAAACATGAATAGGTATAATATAAATAGAGTTTAAAGGAAAATTAATAATTTAATCATGTTATAGATATAATATAAATGAAATGTAAAAGGAAAGTAAATGATTGATGATCATTGATATATATATATATATATATTTATATTAGTTTTTAGGTTGATTCATGACATATTATTAGTGTAGGGAAAAAAATTATAAGGATTAACCACAAAGTGACACGTGTGCACAATTATTTTAATTTATTAGAATAGATAGATTACCTGCAACGATGATCCAATGAAGGTTTATTTGATCACAGAACAATATCAAGAACACATACTAAAAAACAATACTAACTTAATTGAATATGGGGGTTTTATAGACGATAGGTAGAGGATGATGTCTGCAGATTTAATTGAGTTAATATGGTTGTTATAGGACATATTGTAAAACGAGTTATATCGGTTTATTCATATTAGCAATACGTATAATATTATATTGTTGTTTCCTAATTGTATGCGTCGGTGAGCCGATTATAGTATGTATAACAATATGCCTCGATCAATTTCCATATTTACGAGAAGATTGTGGTCCAAGAATAACAATTGGGTAAACGAGTTGTGGGTTTGGATGCTGGATACGGGTAAACGGGTTATAGGGTTATGATATAATATATTAATATATCAGAATTTGCTATAAGGTCCTTGAATTATGGAGATGGGTACATAAGGGGATAAATGTTTAGTTTAGGGTAAGAATTGAATATAAATCAAATTAGTTTTAATAATTAATTAAACATTTAAACAATAATATTAAAATAATAATAATGATTCGGTTAACGCGATATAAATGGATAAAATTTTCTGAACATCGAAACGGGTCGGGTCACGGATAAAAATATTAATTTGAAAAATCCGAGTTGTTACAGGAACGTCAATCAAGAGCGATACCGAGGCTTTGTATGTCGAGAAGTCAAAAGAGAAACCTCGACATAACCGTTTTAATCAAAATAATAAATGGAGTAAGGATAACAACAAACCAGGTAACTGGGAGAAGAAAAATGACCATGACAAAGAAGGGAAATCGGACTATAATAGGCCGAATAAAGGGTTCAAAAAGTTTTCGTATCATTATAAAATGTATTTAAAAAATAATGATATAACACTTTTATAAAAACGATAAAACGTTTGTTTATATTTATCTTAGCATGCGCCTCGCACCCGACAAAAAGATCATTTATATATTTTTTTGGTAGGTTTTAATACATGAAATTAATGTCACATGAGAAAAGAATCAACTTATTGATCAAGTCTTATGTTGGTTTATCTATTTTATTGATGAAAAAATGTGTTTTTAAATGTAAGCTATCTTTAAAAGTTATTTAAAAAACACGTCCTAAAAGTATTAAAACATTTATAGAAAAAATGTTTTTTTTTTCTAATTTATAAAACGTTTTTTACATAAACAAATTTTGTTATTTGAAAAAAAGCAAAAAAAAATATTATAATATGCAAAAAAAGGAAAAGAAAATCTATTTAAATAATAAAAAAAACTTTTTTTAATTAATAATGATAATAAAAGATGACAAAATAACAAAGAATGAACATAAAAGTTTGAATCGTAATAATGTAAAACTTGAGGGAGGGGATACGCTTAGTAAAAATGAAGGAAATGAGGATACGTTTAGCAACACCCAACGAAAAAGTAAGGTGGTGTGGTGGTAAAGTTATTATAACGTACTATGTTTTATGTGTGTTTAAATCGTGTGACCGACGCGATTGTTGCAAGGTGGGAGATAGACGATAAGCGTTGGTGTTAAACGCACACCAAATTGCCTAGCTAAAAGTAGCACCATAAATGGAAGGAACTTTTGTAACAATTAACAAATCGCACACACTATCTAGCTAAACAAACAAACAACTACAACGATGGTACACCAACGCAACCGCCTAGCTAAACTGAGAAACAACTACAACGAAGGTACATCGGCGTAACTGCCTAGCTAGATGGAGAAACAACTACAACAAAGGTACACCGGTGCAACGCGCCGGGATAACACCTAGTTATACGATATATATTGAAACAATACTGCTACAGTAAACTTCAATATTTTACACTTTTAGTCCCTCAACTTTTAAGTTATATTAAGTTAGCCCATTTAAAGTTCTAAACTGTTTTAATTTGATCCCAAAATTCTCTTTTGTTAAACTTTGTTTAATTTTGCCCCCTAAAGTATTAATGGTTTTAATATATTCCCTAATTTGTTATTATATATGTATATTTAAGTTACTGATCTTTTTTAATGACCACCATACGAAGTTTTTTTTAGATTTTTTAGTATGTCGTTACGACATGTTATTTTCATCTACGTCGCGCCACTTAAACGAAGGTGTTTGACTGTTTTCACAATAAAATATATAAGTTTTGTTGAAAACGAAATTGTGTTGGCAATATAATATAATTTTTTTATAGTAAGCTATATAGTGAGTGCAGTACCACGTTGATACTGTAATGAGCCGAACTGATACAAATCATTTTTTTATACTTAAATAAATATAATTTTTCAAAGTGATAGTCATTATGATATGTTTGTATATTTGCATTTAAAAACTCGATCTCGTTACCGAGTTTCTCACGCAACACACGAAGGAAACACACTTGTTCATTATAAATGAAATATTTATTGGATTGTAATCATGAGTAATAAATACTGAAATCAGCAAAAACTAATTTCTCACTTTACCTATACCTACTTCTGACTATATTTCTTAATTAGCACTATTAGGTGATTCACATACTTTAGATAGATGTACCACTTCAAAAAGAAAATCTGTGTCAGCAGTATATGAGAACATAACCATTGATTGTTTATCCAGTGTCCCATTATTATTTATGATGCACAAATCATCTTCTTTTTTGATGATGCTTGGGTCAATCTCTTTGTTCAAGTCAAACCCTTCACAACATAACTGGATTTGCCCTATGGAACACGAATCACATGGGTTGGAAAGCCACACGATCCAATCTACCAAGTTAGTAGCCCGATCCTGGAGGATTTCGATTTTGCAATTTTCGTTATCACGGTCGCCAATTAGGCCATATACATCTGTGAGATTATAGACACAATATAAGTCCCAGTATATTTCACATATCAAATAACATAAAACTTCCTTGGCACTGGGATCATAAACGAGGCGAGTTAAACCCGGGCTTGACTAGTTTATAATACCCATAAGTATAAGCTAATTTTATTGTTATAATATAAACTAAAAACTACGTACCAAGATTTATTTCCTGAATTCAAACAAAATAATTAAGATTTCAATTAAAAACAAAGCCCAAAAGAACTGTAAAATATATAAATTGGGTATACCTTTGGTCAAGGAAATAAAAAGAAATAAAGCAATGAGTTTGACCATGGGTGCCATTGCCATTTGAGTGTGACTGGTATTTTAAGTTTTAAAAGAGTTGAGAATGATGATATATAAATACAAAAACCGATATGTAAAATTTGATAATACTTCTATTTACTTTATTGATAAAATTTATATTTAATTTATCGAAACGGATATATAATTAAATTAAATGATGTCGCAAGCATTTTTGGAATATATATAGAAGCAAAGCATTTAAATTTAATGGCACTGCATGTAATGTCACTTTCAGAATGTAACGCTTATTAATGTAATGACCAAATATTTAAAAGCATTTTTCAATAATAAAAGAAAAAAAAGAAAAAAAAACAGAAAAATCCTAACGAAAACAATATTAAGCCACTTTAGGTATTATATTAATATAAATATGCATGAAAAGAATTCTTATTAAAAAAGTCAGAGCAAAATAATTACGTACATGAACAAGAAGATAAGATCGAATATAATTAAGTAGAATAAATTAATATATGGAAGGCAATATCCATCCATTCATCTATATCTAGTATCCTTAGTCTTTACCTTCGTTAACAAGGGAAAAGAAATTATAAATACAATGTATGTAAGCTTTAACCCTCACACCATTCTATACTCTTAAAAGTCTAATTCCAGCAATGGCTCTTGTTTACGGTAAATCGAAAAGAACTAAAACCAACCTTCCGTCGTACTGCACTTTTCCGGCGAACCGGAATGAACCGAAATACTAAAATAGTTGCTTTGTTAACCATCTCCGCTCCATAGCCATCCCCACCACCTTTCAACCACCACGCAACATCACAACGAAACCGGCGATAACGGGAAACTTTCTTTTTCTAACCAACTGTAGTACTAACCCCACCAAGTACCTATCTTTACCTTGATTCGGTCATGTCGCTAAGTTCCAAAGTCCCTCAGTAACAGTTTCCGATCACTTGCTCGTTTTCCGGTGATGTATTGAGGAAGACGAAATATTGTCAAGGTATATTTTAGTTATCATTTCAATAACCGGTGGAACATAAACAAATGGGTTATGGTTCGAACCTTTGTTTTCATATATAGTACGTATACACGAAGAAGATTAACAATAATTCATATTTTATTATTATATTTATTAAATGAACCATTCATAGTCTTTGTCCAAACTAATGCTTAAAAACTACGTTATATGAATTCATGACTATATCCTAGAATTTTTCTTTTAATTACTTTTACTCAATATTAACTTAATATTCCGTCCATAAGTTTTGAAAATTATACTTTACTAGCTATAATAGACAAGTTTACTTCATGAACCTTTTTAAGATGTTTGAAACATATATGCTCTATATAATAATATAAGTATATTAATGTTACTCATGAAAGTATTCTTTATATTTTTATTTATAGTAACAAATTTATAGTAACAAATATGATTTTATATAAAGTAGTTTTAAAATTTTAAAATATAAAATAATAAAAATAATAATAATAAACTTAGGAGGGACAATGTAAACTAATTAAATTATAGAAAAATAAATAACGATGTATAATCAACTAAAACGTTTCTATAATATTTAATATGATTAGTGTCACAAAATACTATATATAACTAAGGTAAGTATAATTAAATAGATAATTTTATTAAAAAGGATCAACAAACATATATTTAGTATGTTTCTTGTACCTAACAAGACATTATTTGAAACAAACCAATAGTAAAATTCTAAATATAATTCTAAATAGATAATTAATTCGTATGTAGATAATTAGAATGCTCGTGAACAAGTTAGCATCGTTATGGAACATTAAAAGGTACAGATCCTTACCCACTCTTCATTGTTTTCTATTCAATTGATATAAACCCATTTTCATACTCTCACGTCTTTGAGTTACCAATTCACTTGGATGTCCATTGGATTCCAATTTTGATTAAACATTGGATTTAGCTTTCATGTTATGCGATATTATTATGTTTGATTATACTCATTATCGCATGTTCCGTTATATGTTATGATAATATATTTGCTATGAGTTATGTGAATAATATTTGTATTCCGATACCCTGAGTGCCGCCTCTCGTGGAGTGTCCCACGAGCATGTTGTTGCGGCATCGACAACATGTGCACCACCGTGATGGTGAGATTAGTTCACGGCGTCTCTTAAGTACAAGTGTGGTACATATGGCTATTAGGAGGCGTATGGATCGATCCTAGGTTTAATAATAAGGAGATGGATAGCGGGTATGCCAACTCGCCATCTCATGTGATAAGTATGCATGAGTAGCTACCTGTATATTGTCACGTTTTATGTTCGCTCATGGGTACATCCGTATGTACGTTTTAATTTATGTAATAAGATTACTTTGCATCGTATAATCATCTGTAAGTTCAATCTAAATTAAGTTTTATTAAATCATCAATTGTTTGAGCTTATTATTCCGTACTAAGCATTCAGCTCATTCCGTTATTTTTATATTTTTATATACAGGTCCACAGGTTTCTTTAGGCGAGATTAAGAGCGAAGAATAAAATATCATGATCCTAATAAAATATTTTTTCAACCATGCTAGTGCGTAAAGTTACCTTAAGTTGGCCTTATCTAATGTGTTACACATTTGACAAGTAAATATATAAAATTATGTCTCTTGTTCAAAAACCATGTTATTGTGACACGTCAGCCCATCCAGGTTGGGGTGTTACAATTAAACTATTTATAACAATTATTACTTGATCGAAATATCAATAAAACATTTTAGTATTGCGTGATATAATAAATTATAAACTCATTAATCTTTGTTCCTTATATGTATCTATACGTACACTTCTTTAAATGTTTCACCAAGTTTTATATTCATATAATATACTGCACATGATATATTCACCTTAACTAATAATAGTTATTTTAAAGAGTTAAAAGGTCTTTTATAACCACTAATAACTTTGTATAACTTATTTAATAATGCGTATTAACTAATGCTATTTAGTTCACTACATTATCTAATATAACCGGTTATAACTATTATGATTATTTTTTGAATGGCAAATGAATTCTTCAATGATTACCGGTTAATTCATTACATCGAGATGCAATCGCCTTCTTATTTAGAAAAAGCTCTCACCTAAGACCATCATTCATGAACATTGACTCGAATATAATAAATATTTAATAATAGTTATTATTAAATAATTGTTTAATAACTATTATTTTAATAATAATACACCAAATATAATAGGTACTTAAGCTAAGTCAAGTTAGATCTAACTTTTATGAACCCTTCACAAAACACGTGCTACCCACTATATATGTTATAACAAAGTACACAAATATCATGACTTATAAATATTTCACATTGCTTTATCACATATTCATACCGCACCATGTATAACCAAATAAAGTTATTTAAAACAAGACTTTTATATAACTTATTTTAAAAAAATAAATACATTGTTAAAGAAAATTATTTAAATTAATTAAATTATGGTATTAAAAAAAAGAAAAAAGTGTAAAAATTTAATAAATGTTTATTTAAAATAAAACATTACATATTTTTGTTATTTTATAATATATTTTAAAAATAAAAAAGAGATGAGATAACCTAGGAAAAATGAACTCGAAAGGTTGCATTGAACAATCCTAGTACCATAATTCCGTGATGAATTATGTTGTAAGTACGAGAAGATTTCCGCCAAACATGTCAACAACACAAATGACTATTCTCTCCCAATTGGGTGGTTCACTATGTTTCGATTTGATTATTTATTCCATGTGTAGAAGATTGGTAACTTGTTCGGATCAACTTGCATATGATGGAGCTGCTTAAATGCTGGTATAATAACTTATTTCATGAGCAGGTCAAGAGTCCAGTAGTAATGCGATTCTATCAATTTTAATTGTTTGATGGAGGAAATAATTATTGCTAAATATATTAGTTTCGACAAGCTTTTATACATACTGAGGCCATTTAATATGCATTCACACCCACAGCGATAAAACTGAGTTTCTATAGATGTAAGGTACCAAAAAGACCCAAAAACCTTTAAGTACTACACGCGGGTCAACTAAGAGCTCCTCACAAATCACCCACGGGACATACGGATCACCCGCTTAACCGTCTAAGGTAGAAACACCCACATGACGTATGCGGAATCATCCTGACATCCTCAGAAGTCATCCGCAAGACGGAGTACCCGTCCGCACAAAATGACCAGGAGGCAATGCCTCAGGACAACTGTTATTAACTAATTACTTTCTAGAAGATGTACCAAGTTGCTTTCTTGGGCAATACGTGACCTCTCGGTCAATGAATAAAGGACACTTGGTGAGGCCGTTATAACCGTGCACATGGCCAGGGTTATTTATCGTCCTATCACGTGAGGACACGGGTCCAGGTTGTTATACATGCACATGCGACGTATAACTGAACCTATCATGTGAAGACATGTGTCCAGGTGGGTACGAGCGCATTTTCTGAAAAGGACAGCTGGCCCAATCACATTCCCACATCCTTCGGCTACAAATACCCTCTCAATCTCCATGAGGTATTCATTCACTCTCACTGTACTTACTCTACATACTTCAGTACTTTCTCTCTTAAGAACGGTACTGATTCTCACGCCGGAGGGTGGTTACGGGTAGACCCCCCCTCTTTTCCTTCCCGTGACGAGACTCACGGTGTCTGTTTTGTAGGTTCCGGTCATTGGACTTTGAGAAGTCATACCCATATGTGTTGGTTGTTATTGTATCCTACCCTTTGAGAATCCTTTCAGATATGTTGGTTTTTCAAAAAACCTACCTGATTTGAATGTACAAAACCTCTAGATCTGTGAGTTTTCTGGGGACAAAATCTATTTCTAATGGTTAAAAGTTTTTAGATCTGATATTATTTAGTAGATTCAAATATCTACAACTTTGGAATTGGGTGTCTCTAGAGATGTTCAACGAAACCGGTTCCTGGAACCGAACCGGTGGACCCGAACCGGACCCGAACCGGTTCCTACCCGTTTTTTGTAGGAACCGGACCCTATATGATTCAACCCGATGATCCGTGACCGGTTCTTGCATTTCTGAGTGGGGGCGGGTAGGAACCGGAACAGAACCGGAACCGGTTCTGGAACCGAACCATCCGGAACCGGTTCCTAACCGGTTCTAGCCGTTGGATCGAATATAGCCGTTGGAAATCGTTTTTTTGGCCGTTTTTTGACCGTTGGGGTCAAAAATAGCCGTTTTTTGGCTCCCCCAAGCACCCCACTACTAGTATAAATAGGTATTTGGTGTCATGGGTTCATCACAACACTCAAAATGCAAACCCGAACGCAAAAAAATACAAAAAACGCTATTACAACGTTTTGAGTTCTCTAATCTCTTGTTTTCTCTTCTTCTATATTCATATTTGTTGTTATGGCTGCCTCACAATCATCGGTTGGTCAAGGTTCCAACGCCGAACCAAGTTTCGTTCGTATTGTACCTCATAATCATAATCAAGAGATTTGGTGCAATTGGGATTTGGTTGAATTGAGTGACCATTCATTGAAGGCTCGGTGCAAGTTTTGTGGGATTTATTTAAACCCATTTTCGAATTCAAATTTGAAGAAACACATCGAAAAACCGTATTGCAAGGCGTTGAAAAAGAACGTCGATTCGCAACAAACGCAAATGGATAGTGAAGGCGGAATATTTACATACCAAATTGATCGAGTTCAAGATCGTATGGCGAAGTTTGTGATTCAAGAAGCTTTGCCGTTTAGCCACTTCGACAACCCTCGCTTAACCGCCATGATTCGAGATACGCTTCAACCACAATACACTCACGTAATTCGTCATACTCTTAAACGTTATTGTTTAAAATTGTGGAAGAAGGCCAAAGAGGTACTAATTGCATATTTTGAAAATATAAATACGGGAATTCGACACGTAACCACTCTCGAAGATGAAACACCACTTGATGTTCGAGTGCACGACGAACAAGAAGGCATTTCTACAAGTAATTCCGAGGAAGAAGTCGCAACTGATGGATGTTCCCACTGAAGAGTATTCCTCATCAGTGGCAACCTTCAGTAGTTGTCATCAGTGGCAGCTTTCCCACTGATTCAACTGATGACTGTTCCCACTGATGAGTATTCCTCATCAGTGGCAGTCTTCAGTAGTTGTGATCAGTGGCAACCTTCAGTAGTTGTCATCAGTGGCAACCTTTAGTAGTTATCATCAGTGGCAACCTTCAGTAGTTGTCAACTTGTCATCAGTGACAACCTTCAGTAGTTGTCTTCAGTGGCAACCTTCAGTAGTTGTCTTCAGTGGCAAACATCTTCAGTAGTTGTCTTTTCTTCATCAGTTAATTGTTTATTTTTATGTTAATTGTTTTTTTATTTTTCATGTTATACAAATACGAATCGTAGTTTAGAATCCAAATCGCAAACGAAAAACGAAAAAAAAAAAATTTTTTTACACTGTAACCGGTTGGAACCGGTTACGGTACAGGAACCGGGTTAGGAACCGGTAAGAACCGGTTAGATAGGTTAGGGGTCCGATGGTGGGAGAACCGGTTCGGTTCCCTAACCGGTTCGAGCCTGTAACCGGTTTAAAAGGGGGTTTTGAATATAGGAACCGGTTAGGAACCGGTTCCGGTTCCTAGTCCCAAACAGTTTTGAACATGCCTAGGTGTCTCGATATCTATGAGGGTTATTATTAGATAGATCTTCTAATTGAAAAATATAATATTCAATTATGCTTTGGAAACTTTCCGTAAATACCTGTGCTTACGTCAGCAGTCAATTACACCCATGTTTGGAAAGTTTATTGGTGAGAACGGCACATACACTGAGTAATAACCTCACTATGCATGTTAAATCCATACAACACGGTCCACGTCGAAGGATCTCGACACATCAGATGCACCAAAAAGTGGTCGTGGCAGGTCAATTACGGTTCTTGTATCCTTAAGATCGGATCATTTCCGGCCACCACAGCTGTCATGCGGGTTCAGGTAGATTGATTCCGACCCTCCGCGGGTTATATGTGTGCATGGTTAAAATCTGGCCATTATGAATCAAACGGGTGCAGGGAAGTTCAACTCCTCCAACCGCGGCCTCCACACACGCTCTGGCGTGCTGATTAAAGACCATGGCGGGTTACAGAATAAGGCTGGCGACAAAACAACCACTACTGCGGACCACATTTGTGCAAAGAAACATACCAGCAACAATGCGCCCCCGCGGAATGTATTCTGGCCCCGCGGGTCGCATAAGCGCTAAGGAAGATAAACTGCAGCTTCCGCCGCCCGCTTGCGAGCTCCGGTGGGCCAAATCCAACATCTGCAAGCCACGAGCAAAATTCCAAGAGATTACGTGAAGAAACATGAAATGGATCCGGGTCGGATCCATGTCCAAGTTCCCCGGTTTTCGAGATGAACGAACCACCGCCTTGACATTCTTCTCCAGTTGCTCAGATTTGTCATAGAAAAAAGGGGGAGTGGGGGTGACTGCTAAGAGAATGAACTCTTGTTTAAAGACACAAAAATATGTGGGAGCCAAGGGTCAAGAGAAGGTCCTTTCAATGAATGATGAAGGCTCCTTATGTAGGGACTCCATGGCTACCATCATGAACCCTAACCTTTATTGGGCCAGGCCCAGTTAGGGGTTACCTCTACAAACCCCCAGCCCAATGGGCCTAATTTGTAGACAATAAATATGATGTAATAAACATAATATATCTATGTAATAAATAAAAGGTCGTATCAGGTTCAGCGTACCCTACACCTACAAGTCTCCCCAGTCCAGTGCTTCTCCTGGGCGTGCAAACGGTTTAGTGAAGTTCTAGACTTACGAGGAATGCTCGGGAGTGAGGAGTAGTGCTTTTTGACCCAATGCTTTTTTATTATGACCTTTTTGCATGTGCGTCTACTTTGCTTCAGGTTGCAAGAGGTTTTAAATCATGATGACAATTTTTGGCACGCGGGCCTTTAATTTTGGCGCGTGGCCATATGAATGTATTATAAGGTTCTCATCCTCAATTTGGCGCGTGGCCATATGGGTGTATTATAAGGTTCCCATCCTCAATTTGGCGCGTAGCCGTTGGGTTTTTTATAAGGATCCCCAACCTTTATGCAGGTTTTTTATAAGGGTCCCCAACCTTTATGCAAGTTTTTTGTAAGGGTCTCGAACCTTTATGCGGGTTTTTTATAAGGATCCCCAACCTTTATGCGGGGTTTTATATAAGGGTCTCCAACCTTTATGCGAGTTTTTTATAAGGGTCTCCAACCTTTATGCGAGTTTTTTATAAGGGTCTCCAACCTTTATGCGAGTTTTTTATAAGGGTCTCCAACCTTTATGCGAGTTTTTTTTATAAGGGTCCCCAACCTTTATGCGAGTTTTTTATAAGGGTCTCCAACCTTTATGCGGGTTTTTTGTAAGGGTCCCCAACCTTTATGCGAGTTTTTTTTATAAGGGTCCCCAACCTTTATGCGAGTTTTTTGTAAGGTCGCCAACCTTTATGCGGGTTTTTTTTGTAAGGGTCCCCAACCTTTATGCGGGTTTTTTGTAAGGGTCCCCAACCTTATAATTGGACGTCTTCCATCCAAATATGACATGTATGTCATAAATTTGGCGCGTAGCCATGTGGGTGTATTATAAGGTTCCCATCCTTGGGCGGATTATGAGGTGTGCCCAACCTAATATTTGGATGTCTTCCATCGCGCTATATGTTGTAGTGGTGATATACCATGATAGTCCTCCAGTTCATTGCTGCTAAATAATGTTAGTAGCATTGGACTTGTAATAACAAACTTGTTAATAATGTTTCAATCACATGCGCGGATGAGTATAAACAACTTTTTATATCATGACAAAAATGATATTTGTTGATTTGATATGCCACATGAGATTAAATAATTTCTCATAGTCATTTTTTACTAATAATCGTTACAAAGATTTGGTAATACTTTTACGTGTATTAGTAAAGTCTATATCGTCCATTTCATTTCATAAACAAATATGAAATATTAGTTTATTAATAAAAATGGAAATTGTATCAAGACATGACTTGAGTCTCCGCGCGTTTTATAACGGTATGTTATTCATAATGATGAAAGTTGGAGGGGGTGCTTGTAAAAATGGGATATTAATTCCTTTTCATATTAAAAAAGCCACCCCCACGTTATCCTCATGTCATCTCCATGAATATATATACATATATACTGCCATATTTTCTTTTATTTGAAACAGAGCAACAACAACAAACCTGGGTTTCTTTTCAATTGAAGAGATAAGTCTCTATATGATGTAGCATGACGGAATGAAGCCCGCTGGTAATCATCGCGGAAGTGGGTGTTGACCCTTGTTAAGTACTCGCACATGTTGGTATGGACAGCAACAGCGGAAACTAATATTGACCCGCCATCACGTAACAGTGACCCGTCGTGTTTATCCGCGGTGTCCTTCAACTAGCGTAAGTGACATGCGCCGTTTGTTCGTGAGTAATGACATGCGATGACTTACCGGAGTATATCTGAGATTACATGTGATTCGCGAGCGCCGGGACTGATCAGCCATTTCTTTGTTCAGGGCTTTCGCGTGGTCTGCGGAAGCCGGTGTTTGACCCGCGGAAGCTTTTTTTGTTGCTCGCGGAAGCCGGTGATTGAACCGCGGAAGCTTTTTCTCGAGGATAAAACTGATCTGCCAACTTTGTTCAGGGCTTTCGCGTGGTCCGCGGGAGCCGATGTTTGACCCGCGGAAGCTTTTTTTCGTGGCTCGCAAAAGCCAAGTTTGACCCACCCCTATTTGGCTTAAAACTTTCATGCGGTCCGCGCTAGCCAAAGATGATCCGCCGGAATTCTAATCGTGGCCTGCGGAGGTCATACTTAATGAAGAAACACGGATCCGATCCCCTTAACGGGTTCTGGATCCAATGAGTATACAGGGTAGGATACAATAACAACCAACACAATTGAGTATAAATTCCCAAAGTCCAATGATCGGAACCTACAAAACAGACACCGTGAGTCTCGTCACAGGAAGGAAAAGGGGGGGGGGGGGGGTCTTCCCGTAACCACCCTCTGGCGTGAGAATCAGTACCGTTCTTAAGAGAGAAAGTACTGAAGTATGTAGATTAAGTACAGTGAGAGTGAATGAATACATCATGGTGATTGAGAGGGTATTTATAGCCGAAGGATGTGGCAATGTGATTGGGCCAGCTGTCATTTTCAGAAGATGCTTTCGTAACCACCTGGACATGTGTCTTCACATGATAGGTTCAGTTATACGTCGTCGCATGTGCATGTATAACAACCTGGACACGTGTACTCACGTGATAGGACGATAAATAACCCTGTCCATGTGCACGGTTATTACGGCCTCGCCAAGTGTCCTTTATTCATTTGCCGAGAGGTCACGTATTGCCCAAGAAAGCAACTTGGTACATCTTCTAGAAAGTAATTAGTTAATAACAACTGTCCTGAGGCATTGCCTCCTGGTCATTTTGTGAGGACGTGTAGTGCGTCTTGCGGATGACTTCTGAGGATGCTAGGATGCTTCTGCATACGTCATGTGGGTGTTTCTTCCTTAGACGGTTAAGCGGGTGATCCGTATGTCCCGCGGGTGATTTGTGAGGAGCTCTTAGTTGACCCGCAGGTTGTACTTAAGGGTTTTTGGGTATTTTTGGTACCCTACCTCTATAAGTCCCCCCAATCCAGTGTTTCTTCCGCGTGAAGTTTTTACGTGGGTGAAATTTCGGACTTAAGGTAAAATTTGGGGGTTTTTGAATTTTAGAGTTTGGTAGAAAATATCTTCTGTTGGTATGGAAAATCATGAAAAGGACAAGTTGACCACTTGCAGGTGCGTGGGCAGACGATGGGACGTTATGCCGGCTGTCACTGTACCCGACTGTTTACCTTTTTCTCTTTTTCGAATTTCCCGCGTGACGTGGCGTCTGTTGAATGGGTGACGATTTCTCTCTCTACTGTTCATATCTCATCGCATTAATTGCGATGGGTATAAATAGTTGGAGTTAACTTCCTGTTGAAGTTTATCGCCTTTGATTTTTGAATATCCTTCGTCTTTTCCTTTTTAAAGCTTTCGATTAACCGTTAATTTGTCTCCAAATTTATTCGTTTTTCTTCGTTTCTTTGCTGAAATGATGGCTGGTCAATCTGAAATTGACGAAGTAGAGATTCACTGGGACCCATCCGATTATGAAAAATTGATCAACATCTATTGTATTCCACTGGAGTGGGAGCCGGAATTTCCTTCTGCCGGATCTATAGCTAGTCTGCCGCCTCCTAGCAAGATGACTGTATATGCTGACTATTTTGTCTATGGAAATTTTCGTTTTCCCATTACAAAATTTTTCATGAAGGTGTTGAGTGCGAATGGGATACATCTATCCTAGTTGCATCCTCGTGCCGTTATGCGGATTCGTCATTATGAATTTGTGTGTACGGCATAAGGGATGTTACCTCGCCTTGACCGATTTCCCGTCTTTTATCGGATGGCCAATCTTGGTGGATGGTTCACGTGTCAGGGGTTGGCCGACAGGAGTATTGGCTACGAGGTCGAGAAAGGCTCTAAGGATTGGCGTGGTAAGCTTTTCTGGATATCCGAGGATGTGGTGCCCCATACTATGGTCCGACGCCCGGCCACCGAAGCACTCCCAGAAATTGTCACAGCTTCCCATGAGGGTCAGGAGTGGTTTCCTTTCTTAGTTTCAGAACCAACGCCGATGCGGGCATTACCCGAGGAAGCTCTTGTATGGGCAGGCATGAGCCGTTTTATGGCCATCGCCATATTTGGAACCTGTTTTCATCGGTTTGGACGAACGTAAATTACCTTCTTTCTTTTTCTTTTTCTTGAAACTTTATGATTGATTTTTTATGTTTTCCCGGTCAGGGTGCCTTGTTAAACGCTCTTTTTGAGGATAGGGGCTGTACCAGGAAGAGTATTCGCGATGCGAAAGATATACCTATCTTTGAAAAAACTGAGGACCGATTTCTTTTCCTTGTGAGGGTGCGTGCCGAACCTGTAGTTTCGGACGCTACCTTTCAGTCAGGTGCGTATGTTTCAAACCCTCCTTCTCTTAACGTCCTTACTTCTGATGGGGTGATCGTCTTTCTATTATCGAGTGACGATTCTTCATCCCAAGAAGAAGGGGCCTCTGATGACGTTCCTGAATTTTCATCTTTCTCCCAACTATTGGCAGAATTGGGGCGTAAGAGGACCCTTCGATTTTCTCAGGCAGGTGATGCGGGTGCAAAAACCGCGGATGTCGGAGAAGAATCCGCGAAGAAAAAGCGGCGGATCCATCGCCCTAAGAAGCAGGAGATCAGTCTAGCTGAGCGTATGAAGACATTGGCTGGTAAGTATTATCATTTGAAAGTTCATTATTTTGATCGATACTTAGATGTTACTTTATTATGCAGATTCGTCTATGGTTGTCGGCGGGAGTGTTGTGGAGGACAAGCTACCGTCGCCAACACCTATATCTGAGAAGCAACCATCTCCTTCTCCGGAGAAAGAGAAAGAAGATAAACCTCCTACCCCTCCTGCTGAGACGAATGCAGAGGGTTTGAACCTTCAATCAGGGGGCGATGACTCTTTGGACTATCTTTTTGCGGTTGGAGGAGCGACTGGTTTCCAAGAGAATAATCCTGCTGTGAATGCGGAAGGTTTTAGAACTGACGAATCCCTGCCCCGTCTCCATCCACAAGTTTTTGCCACTTTTTTGCCTCCACCCGCTAGTGGGGGAGGAAGTTTTCCGTTAGGGAAATCATTTCATGGTGTCGGGGAAGCAACAACACGAAATGCTCCTCAACAATCTTCCTCAGTCCCTGTTCGCCTCCGTGCATCAAGTTCTGATTATTGCAGAGGAACGAATCAAGGCGAGGACTTCCATTTGTTTGTCCCTGACGGGGATATTGTCAATGGGTCTCGTTTTACTGACCCGGACGTCTGCATGATGTTCGTTAATCAATGTGTACCGCCGGCGGAACGTGTTCACCAGCCTGGTCGTTCTCGTCATGATCTCCACACTGATTTTTCTTCGTTCTTTGCTAATACTTTGGCTTGCTGACAAGAAATATTACGCGAATGGCGAACGATGGGTGAGAAACTGGGAGAGATGACTCAGGCTGCCGAGAATGCGAGGAAAGAGATGCCGAAAGTGGAAACTATCCGATGCCGAAATTGCCATGAAAAACGAGAAGGATCAGAACTCTACTGCCGCTCGTCAATGGAAGGAAGCTTGTGAGAAGCAAGATTCTCTTCTCGAAGCTGCCCGCAACGATGCTCTGCGGAAGAAAGAGGACTTGGCCAAGGCACTTGAAGCTAACTCAGCTTTGGAGAGCCAAGTGACCCGCCAAGGTGACAAGATTCAAGAGCTTGAAGCAGAACTGAAGCTGCAGAAGGAGCAAGCTGAGCTTAAGGACAAAAGCGCAACCGAGATACAAGCTGCTTATGACTCGCTTCTGCAAGCTCGTGACGAAGCGGAATCCCGCGCAGCTGACGAGATCAGGGCGCTTCAGGAAAGGGCGGACCGTGCTGAACAAGACCGCCACTGGTTATTGGGTCGAGGGATTGAATTCGTAAGTTTCTCTTACATATATTTCATCACCTACTTAATTTTGTTGATGCTAATGAATTATTTTCCCTTTGTTAGGTTATTTGACATGTTAAGAAAAGTCCGGAGCTGACTGACAGCTTTGCCTTTTTGATTGCTGCTTCAACCCAACTTGGCCTCGTGACAGGATTTAATGAAGGGATGATGTATGCCCAGACCAGTCGCTCTTTTGAGGACCATCCGCTTCATGGCCTTGATGTCAAGCAAGAAAATGACATGCGGATCAAAGAGTATGATGATCTAGTGTTTCCGTTGCAGGGTATGCTTCCGGAGTTCGCTTCCGCTGACGACGGTGTGCAACAGTTGAGGAACTTTCTTGACGACGAGTCCGAGGACACTCCGTCCATTCATCCTAAGGACACTCCATCAACACCTCCGGAAGATACATCAGCTCCTAACCCTTAGGCTAGATTTAGTCTCTAAGACTTGTAATTTCTTTCATATTTTGTAATTATCCTTTGACTATGAATGAAAGTGAAATTTTTGTCTTGTGAATATTATATTATATGTAAGGTAATATCTTTTGAGATATCTTTGACTAATCAATAATTTGAATTATTGCAAGTGAGATGGTTGTAGTGACGTGGCGGAAAGAGAAATGTCATGGTACAACTGACAAGATGTGTGCAACACCTTTTGACAGCATGTTCCCACTTTTTCATCTTTCCCGCCTGACGTGTCCATCATCCAGTGGTCCACTTTTTCTCTCTCCTCTGGCAGTCCGTCAGCCGCATTAATTGCGATGCATATAAATAGACCATATCCACCTCCATTCAATCTTTATCATTTAAATATTTTTTCCCTTCTCTTGTCAAAAGCAAATATGAGATTTCTTCATTCCATCTTTTAAGCTTCCAATATAAGTTCTTTGCTTGAATCTAACATATCGGTCCATTCTAGATGGCGGGTGATAAGAAGAGTGCTTCTGCTATTCATGAGGTTGTTGTGAACCTCAAGGAGAAGGATTATAACGATGTTGTAAATATATATGGACTGGGAGCCGGAGCGTCCGGCGGACAGTTCTATTGCGACCGACCCACCCACGAAGAAAATGGCTGTTTACGTGGACCACTTTACAACGGGAAATTTCCGGATACTAGTGAAGAGGTTTGTCCAGTCTATCTTGACAACATACGGGATTCATATATCACAAATTCATCCCTTTGGGATGTTAAGAATTCGACACTTCGAATTCTGTTGTCAAGCTCGCGATTTTGAACCGTCCGTAGGTATGTTTGCTGTCTTTTACAAGATGACTTACCGCGACGGTTGGTATAGCTTTGCTACTACCGGGAAAGCGGGCATCGGTACTGAATGGATCCGTAGCCTCTATGGATGGAAGCTGAAGTTTTTCTGGATCCGAGAGGAAGTTATTACCTTTGCGATGACTTATCGTAAGGCGGATGACAAGATGCTAGTGGTTCCCGCCGCTGCCCATGAGGGTCTTCCTTGGTTTACAACATTGACGGCAACACCAACTCCCATGTGCCCAATACACGAGGGGGCAATGGTGAGTGCTTAGATGAGCCGTTTGTGGCCATTCCCTGATTTGGAGCATTACTATGATAGGCCAAATAAAAGTAAGTTTAGTGTTGTTTCAATATTCAATTGATAAGTGCATGACTTATGATTTTTACTTTTGTTCATATAGGTAAGGGTTCCACCTTCGATACTTTGTTGGACCATGAAGAGGGATTGATGGTGCGCCGTCCGATCGATCCGAGGGACACACCTTTCTTGGATCATACACACGTCAGTTTCTTATTTCCCACCGCGTTTCACTCAGAACCCATGGTTTCCGAGGCGACTACGCTAAAGGTGAGGAATTTGTTCAGAAAGGTGAGGGCATTTTACAACCTCGCACGTGACTGCTGTTACTTCCAGCGGAGTGATTGTACTCCTTTCGTCTAGCGAGGAGTTGTCACTCTGCGAAGAAATGTTAAAAGTTGATGCTACTAATACGATGCATTCAACTGTAGGTTTGACCCGCAAGCAAGATCACAAGGCCACCACCAGCCAGATGGCGAGTGACGAAAACGCCGATGCCACTGCCGAGGGTGACCGACAGATTGCTTGTGATTTTGGCATCGAGGGAGCACCTCAAGCTGTTAGCGCGGGTGTTACTAAGGCGGCTGGTAAATGTAAAGTTAAGCCTACCAAGATTGCCACGTCTAAGAAGCAGAAAACAGTAAACTTGGAAGCCCGCCTCTTGGAAATTACCTCCGAGGGTATTTCTTTAGGTAAATTTAACATTCTTCACATTTGTCAATTATATTATATCAAACGTATTTTTTGGCGAACGATTGTTGTCTTACAGTGGCCCTGAAAGATCTTTCTGAGGATGTTTCAGGTCTTAAAAGTTCAACTTAGCCTCCCAATCCAAAGTTGTTCTCCAGCAGCAGCTGGATGAACGTGATGAAATGATAAAAGCTTTAAAGGCTGAATCAGCTGCCAAGGACGAACGCCTTAACAACCTTGCTTCCAAGAACCGAGAACAGGCCTTGGACGGAAGGAATCCCCCAGGTAACTGTGTTTCTCTATATTGTCATGATCATTTGTGAAACACTTGCTTACATTTTTATTTGCTAGGTTATCACCCATGTCCGGGCTAGTGATGAACTCGGGAACTGTGTCGCCATCCTTTTAAATGCATCTTCCCAAGATGAGCACCAAACAAGATTCCAGGAAGGTTTCAAATTTGCGGAAGATGGCAGGCTTCGGGAGGAATTTTCTTTGCATGGCCAGGAACTGCCAAGACCCTTATTGAGAAAACCAAAATTTTTGACAATTTGAAGTTTTCTATTACTGAGCTTGCAGATAAAGAGGATAGCGTGGATCAACTAAAAGCTCTTCTTGGTCTTGATGAGGAAAGTGTAGAAGAGCAGATTGAAACGGAACGTAATGATGCGGAATACAAAAACGCAGAAGGCGAAGACGTGGCATCATAAATATAGATTTTTCTTTCCTGTAATTATTGTTTTGTTGTAATCTCTTTTGATGAATAGTAAGGAGTTTTTGTTGTCCGGTACACTTTGTCTTGTGTTTCATAATATAATGTAGGATCTTCTTGCTTATTAATAGAGGATTACATAATAACGGGAACACATGATACTAAAGACAAATTTTTTCATAAATCAAGCATAAGCCGGATGAAATTACAAAGGATAATACTGTAAACTCCGCTAATCTATATAGGCACATAGGCCAAAAACTAAAATAAACGTAGATAGCTATGTGTAGCATTTCTTCAATTGGGCCTAGTTCCAAGTTCTAGGAACCTCAGTCCCGTCAAACTTTTCTAACTTGTAAGCACCTTTAGATAACGTTTGTTTAACTTTATAAGGTCCTTCCAAAGTTGGGGCTAACTTTCCCGAAGGCTCTTGGCCGAAAGCCTCATTGTTGCGGTAGACAAAGTCTCCCGCATCAAATTCACATTTTTGGACCCGCGAGTTATAATATTTCTGTAACTGGCGTTTATAATCGTGCACACGGATTGATGCCAGTTCCCTCCTCTCTTCGAGGAGGTCAAGGTTCATCTGTAGTTCATGATCATTATCATCGATCAGTAAAACTCTTACGGATGGGATCCCAATTTCGGCTGGAATAATGGCCTCGGTGCCATAGGTCAAACTAAAGGGGGTCTCTAAATTACTAGAATTCTTTTGGGTGCGAGAGGCCCAAAGTATATGGGGCAACTCGTCAACCCAACCCATCCGTTTAGTTCCTAACCTTGCTTTGATCCCTTCCTAAATTGTCCGGTTGGTTCGCTCAACCTGACCATTCGCTTGCGGATGGGCTATGGATGTGAAGATTTGAGAGATATGCAGTTCTTTCAACCACTCTTGCAGCCCATTGTCCACGAACTGAGTACCGTTGTCACTAACAAGTTCCAGCGGAAGACCAAACCGGCAAATTATGAATTCCCAAAGGAATTTCTTAACACTTGCTGCTGTTATGGTTGCAACTGGTTTGGCTTCTACCCACTTCGTGAAGTAGTCGATGGCTACTATTAAAATCTTGACGCGTCCCGGGGCTTCAGGGAAAGGTCCCATTATGTCGATAGCCTATTTCTGGAACGGTCAGGCTGAAGTGACTGGAACGAGTTCATTCTTTGGTTGTAGCGTGTTGGGAGCATGACGTTGGCATGAATCACATTTCCTGATTTCATGCACAGCGTCCAGATGCATTCCCGCCAGTAATATCTGGCATTCATCAGCTTCTCTACGACCATATGCGGGCCTGCATGAAGACCACATATGCCTTCATGAACTTCTCTGATTAAATTGTTCGCGTCTTCGACATCCACACATCGAAGTAGTGGACCGAGGAAGGAACGTCGGTATAAAACACCGTCATGCATCTGATAATTCAATGCTTTGTGTTTTATCTTCCGGGCTGTGATTTTTTCTTCCGGGAGAGCTGCTGATGAGATGTATGCTACGATAGGTGTCATCCAAGATTCTACTCCAGTTTGAATTACCATAACTTGATGTTGCGGGACGGATGGGCGATCCAATATTTCAATGCGGATGTCCTTAACAAAGTGTTTGAAATTCGTTGTAGCCAGCCTACTAAGGGCATCCGCTGATTTGTTCTCGCTTCGCATTATGTGAATTACTTTACATGAAGAAAACTGAAGCATCAAATCTTTCGCTTGTGACACGTATGAAGCCGTTACGTCATTTTTTGCTTCGTACGTGCCATTGATCTGTCCCGCGATTAACATGGAATCCATGCGGGCTTCTAGGTATTTCACCCCAAGCTTTTTGGCTATCCGCAGGCCCGTCAGGAAAGCTTCATACTCCGCCTCGTTGTTAGTACTCTTAAAGTCTAACTTTATGGCGTATGTAAATTCGTGGCCTTCGGGATTGACTAGCCTGAGGCCTGCGCTAGATCCCTGGCTGCTTGAAGCCCCATCCGTGAACAGTGACCAAATTTGTCCTTGTTCAGGAGGTGCTTGGGGTTGCGGCTCAATCAAACATTCTTTCTATTTGTGTCACGGGACCTCAGTGACGAAGTCTGCCAACACCTGACCCTTAATTGCTGGCCTTGGTTTATTTTCTATCGCATGTTCACCCAGCTCGATGGGCCACATCGCCAATCGCCCAGACAATTCCGGCTTGCTCAGAATGTTCTTGAGTTTGTATCCAGTTAACACATTGATGGGGTGCCCCTGAAAGTACCCGCGGACACATCGGGCAGCGTAGACCAGTGCTTAAACGAGTTTTTCCAGCATTGAATATCTGGTCTCCTGGTCTGACAATGTTTTGCTGACATAGTAGATCGGTGTTTGAACGTTCTTTCTATCCGTCAGGAGGACAACTCCAATGGCAATGTCCGATGCCGACAAGTATAACGTCAAAGGTTCCCCCACGGAAGGTGCTGTCAACGTAGGTAACTCCATTAGGCACTTCTTGACTTATAGGAATGCTTGCTCAGCTTCCGAGGCAGTTTCTCAATGTTGAGACGAACGGATAAGATTTAGCTGCATGATTCGCCAAAAAGCGATTCAGGGCAACCAATCGAGCATTTAGTGTCTGAACCTCTTTGAGGGAGGAAGGAAAAGGCATGCGGGCTACGGCTTGGATTTTATCCGGATTAGCCTTGAAGCCCACACCAGTGACAATTACTCCAAGAAATTTTCCTTCTTCCATTCCGAACGAACATTTGGCTGGATTCAGCTTCATGTTGATACCCCTTAAGGTTTCGAATGTTTCTTCGATGACTCTCAACATTTGGTCTTCCTCAATGATTTTGATTACAAGCTCATCCATATAAACTTCTAAGTTTCGACCAATCTATTCTTTAAATGCTATATCCATCAACCGTTGATATGTAGCCCCCACGTTCTTTAAACCAAATGGCATCATCTTACAACAAAATGTGCCTTGATCTATTCTAAATGCTGTCTTATCTTCATCACCTGCCGCCATGCAGATTTGATGATAGCCTTTGTAGGCATCTAAAAAGCATTTGAATTTGAATGGGGCTACCACATCGACTTTGAGATCAATCTCTGGGAGTAAATAGCAGTCTTTGGGACACGCCTTGTTTAGATCCTTGAAATCTATACACATCCGCCATGTCCCATTGCTCTTAGGGACAATAACCGGATTGGCGATCCAAGTCTGATATTGGGTTGGAGGGATAATTCCAGCCTGTAAGAGGTCTTGAACTTGTTCATTCATTGCTTTTGCTTGTTCCGGACCCATCTTACGTTTCTTTTGTGCAATTGGAGTAAACGCCGGGTTCACTCGCAGCTTATGTTCTGCAATCTGTCGCGGAACCCCGTTCATGTCCGCGGGTTGCCATGCGAAGACATCAATGTTCTTTGTTAGAAACTGTTTCAAAAGTCCTTACTATCTCAGAGATAGCAGGTCCAATTGTTTTAGTTTTTTCTTGGAATTTCTTGTTTAGTACCCATTTCTCGGGTTCAGTCCTTTGAGTTTGTTTTGGAATTTTGCTGGGCTTTGAGCTTTCTGTTGCGAAGCAATGTCGATTAACATGAATTATTGCTACACCGGTGCGGGTTGGAACCCCTACCACGCCGTGAACTGTGGACGGGTGAGCATTAAAGTCACCGATTACTTCTCGCCCTAAGATAATGTCATGCTTGGAAGTTGCTGGAAGGAACAAAAACTCAACTTCCTCGGTTCTTGAATGAATCCCATCACTAAGAGTAACCTGGAAGGATATTACCCCTCGCGGGTGCATTACCTCCCCTCCAAATCCAGATGCAGGAGCATGAATAGGATTCAACCTATCCTTATCCTCCTCGTCGAGTTGCTCAAAGCACTGCTCGTACATAATGTCAGATGTACTACCAGTGTCAAAGAAAACGTATTGAGAGCGATAGTGGCTGAAGAGGGCGGTGATAATCAAGGGATTTTTGTTACTAGGACCTCCTTTGATTCGTGGAAAAATCACTGGCTCATTCTTCCATTTAATGAAAGCTTAACCAATAGTCAATTTGGATACTTGAAAGTATGCTTTACAATACGTTTGGTTATTTAAATCCTTGAAAGCAGTTATTATTAAAAGAAAAGGTTAGGCATTTTCCGTTGTGGTGTTTTCAAACTAATGGTTAAAAAAACTAGGGTTTTGCACTTCATGAGCGTGAAAAAGGGATTTATGAGGGGAGTATTAATTAAATGTAAAAGTGGGTGACGTGATACCTATGTGAAGTTAAGGGTGTAAGAGTATGCTGTATAGCTTGGTAATATGGAAATTAAATGTGTTGTTACGGAAAAATATTTGCTTGCGGATGGGGTGATCTTGGTTGTGGTTCGGGGGTTCTTGATTGTATGTTGACGTAGAACTTTGCATGGGGAAAAATGTAACATTTAATCTCTCGTACCACCAATATTATCTGCTTTGCCCCTGATGGATGGCTAATGCAAGAACTCACGGATTTGTTTTTTGTTGCCCCGGTGGAAACTTCTCTTGGGGTCATCCATCCCGGTACTACTTTCACCCAAGCACACTTAACTGTGGAGTTTTCATATGCTCTACAGCCTACTAAGTCCAAAGCGTGTTGACGATTTAATAGGCAGGGGATTATTTATAAACCAAGAACCTCTCTTGTCAACGAACGATGTTGGATTTGCCTATGGTGTTAAAAACACCCCCTCTTTTGGACATTGTCCTCGACGAGGTTTGCCCTACCATCCCACTCAGAGATGTGAAATTTGCCTAAGATGTCCCTTTAAGCACCTCGGGGACTCGCCATACTTGATGAGGCTTGCCCAACCATTATGAATGGACCAAGATTGGATCTGATACCATTTGTAATATCTAGCGCCTCGTTCCAACAATATTGTCCGCTTTGCCTCGATAGATGGCCCGTCCAGGAACTCACGACTTTGCTTTTGGTTTTACCGGTGTGGACATTTCAGGAGGTCACACATCCTATTACTAATTCAAACTGAGCACGCTTAATTGTGGAGTTTTCATATTCTCCACAACCAGCTAAGCCCAAAACGCATTGATGATTTAAGACGCAGGGCATTACTTATGAACCAAGGATCTCTCCTAACTACAACATATATCGGATTTGCATCGGGTGTTATAAAAAATACATGGTGTGTGTGTGTGGGGGGGGGGGGCTGAAATTTTATATAGATAACGTTATAAAGTTGCTACCAAATTGGTTGAAAAACGCAACAAATTGTTATATTAGTTTGTATCAGATGTTAGTATTACCAGTATCGTGATAAGCAACACTAACATTATGAATAAAATATGTGTATGTGTCTTTTAACTTATTCTCATTGCTAACCATACTATGTGTGCACGCGTTCATGTTCTTGTGTATATATATAAACAACTAGTTTGAGGCCCGTGTATTACACGAGTAATTGATGAAAATTTTAAACTTTAACTATTAAGTGAAATACAGTCAACAACATGATCATACATTGTTATTACAATTACAATTTACATTAAAATTATAGAAATTAAATAACTAAGACTACACTAATATGTTACAAATAAGTACAATGTTCCTTGTACAGTACATTTGTGATTGCATTGGTCGATATACATTGTTTATCAAAAATTAAAATATTTAGTACATGTGTAATTGTAACTCTTGATAAGGTAGCATATAGCTTTGCTTATAACTCTTCCGTGTGACAAGTAAGGTTCTTCAATTACATACCAACCCTAGATAAAGATAAATAAGTTTGTGTATCCATAAAACTAACAAAAAAAAATATTCATACACATAAATATCATACATTTTAACTAATTAATATGATGCCATTTGAGTTCATCGGCTCATGTTTATCCAAAGATCATGATTATTCCAAAAACCAGATTACCTGAACTTTGATGAGATAATAATTCTTAGAATCTTTAGAATTTGAAATTGATTGATCATGATAAAATTGTTGTCATTAATATTCTGTGTATGAAATATTTTAAATTGTTATTATATCTTAAAATTAACAATTGTATAATCAAGGAGCATATAAAATCGAAAGGTAAAATAAAGCAAAACGATTTGTTTCATTTCCTATGAATGTAGTTGTCAGAAAAATGACAAAGACATACTAACCTTAAAGCATGTTCAAATAACAGTGATTATTCTGAGTTAGGAGAATATTAGAAGATTTAAAGTTACATAAAGTGAAAGTAACGATTCTTATTTACAATACTTGAAAGTATTGGATTAAGAATGTTTAAATATTGAATACTAATCCCGTGTTATTAGTTAATATTATGGGAAGTTGTTGGAATATTTAACTAATCAATATATATATATATTAACAACATATAGAAAAAAGAAGAAACAAAGATTTCTAATTTTATGAAAACATGGTAAATGACTTTTAACCTGATTAACTATTTTTTTAAAATAATTAATGTGATTCTGGAATGTCTTTGAAATATAATTAGAAGCATGATTAAGTTACAAATAATAAAAAACAAAAATAAAAATAATATATGTTTCTATTAAGTTACATTATAATTAAGATGTGAATCTTTCTTAATGAATTTTTATAAATTTTAATAATAAATGTTATAGCTGTAATTATTTTACTAAAATTTGTGTATAACATTATTATTTTGAATATAAAACAACACTTTAATTTTGTACTGGCGAACATGTTAAACTAACATTATTCCATTTCGTTGTATTTGTATAAAAATAATATTAATAAGTTAATATAATATTGAAATTATATAAATAATTGATGAAAACGATATTCTAGGTTTCAAGATCCTAAATGATTTTTGAAAAACGAAAATAGTTGAATGAGATTGAAACAAATTTTTTGGTTTAACGTTTTGAATGCTTTTAGTTAAGTAATTTGTCTTAAAAGACATATTAAATTTAATATATTAAGGAAGTATTAATCAAGCCATTAAATATATATTTTTGAAGCATTTCGGTTTATGGAAAAAAATATTGAAAACCAAATATTGATCTTCTTATTGCTAAAATCATTTATACTACACAAAAAAGTCATATAAATAAATGACAAATGGTTCATATAGTAATTCGTTATACATATGGATTATAATTATAATGTTAAAGATATTTATAATAGGTATTCTCCATGTTTTCGATATTTATACAAAATGATAGGAGAAAAATAAGAAAAATACACATTTTCCTGAGTACAAATGCACATGAGAAAATTTTAAATTCAAATTTGAAATTAATATTATATAAAAAAATTATGCACTGCTGTTCGAATCTAGTTTAAACACAACTTGTAGTTTCCATACGAATCTGGATCCTTTAACAATGATGCACCTTTATTTTCTTTAATTTACAATTACATGTGACTTTAAAATTTAATTCTAACATGCTTACAACTTCAATTTTCATATTTCCTTATTTTCTTATTTCACAATTAATGTCAATTAATGGATGTGTTAAGATTTGCATTAATAAAAATTGAATTCATATATTGAAATGAGACTATATATTAAACTTGGTTGTAAAAATGGTGAGGATGACTAAGAGATTCACAAGTGACAATAATGAATAGTCTTTTATTAGAACAGATTATAATTATCAAACACCAATAATGACCTAGTATTCAGAAAAAAAAACTATTATTTTTATTTAAACATACATTATTTCAACACATCTTTCTTCTTTACAAGCTGCGTCTACATTCATTCCACTTCAACAAAAAATATAATAATAAAATAAAAAACAGAGATGGCGGCCTCTATGTTCCTAATTCTTTTTTGTACGGCATCGTGGTTGAATGGGGGGTTGATGACAAGGAAATGCCAAATGCCAAATGCCTTCATTACATTGCAGTAAGTAATGCATCATTAGGAAGTAGGAGAGTAACCAGTTTAATCACACCATCAAACAACAAGGAATGAATTGATGTCAATCATTTCCTGTCCTCTAGAAACATGGACATGACCAAAGGACAATCACCAAAGCGTCGTGAGATAACCAATGAGGCTTATAAGGATGCTAAATGACTAGATAACCAATAAGGATGCTAAATGACTAGATCAAGTCGTATGATGAAGACACCGAAGTCTAACACAAGCATGAGGAGGGGGTCTTGGAGAACAATGCCAACCTCTTTCCCATAATGTAGTATAGTCTAACAAGTTACATCAAATTGTAAAATCCTATTTTTGATAATAATAAATAAAAGGGTTTTGTTTATTTAATTGTGTGTTATTATTTAGTTAAATAATAATAATAATAATAATAATAACAATAATAATACTAATAATAATCTACCTATTCTTATAAAGTAAAATAACTGTGACACTTGTCATCTTTTGGTTAATTCTCGTAATTTTCTCCCTCAAAAACTAACATCTTAATGACAAATTGGATTAAAATAATCTCACATTTAATGAGTTGGCTAATAATAATCTCACATGAGTTATTTCCCTCTAGCAGTCCCACATTTTCCATGTGTTTTGTTTTATGATCCGCCATTAAAAATAATTAACGGGGTTAATTTTTTGCTGATGTGGCTATATGAGTTGGCATTTTTAAATTCCTACATGGGTTTTACTTGGCTTTTTTTTCTTTCTTTGATTTTATTAACCCATGATACTTACTCAATGTAACTCATAATACCTGATCAATATAACTCAATCAACCCTTCATATTTCCTAACTGAACCCAAATTCGAAGAACACGATTATCAAAATTGATATCTTTTAAACCCTAATTCGAAGCAGACGATCAAAAAATTGATGTCATCTTAACCCTAATTCGAAGAAGACGATCTGAAGAGCTTGCGATAAGGTATGTGCTTGAACGGTTTGAAACCTTATTATTTTAAATTAAGTTTTTTATTTGCTTGAATCCTTATTCCACTTCTAAAATGATCAGAATGGATGACAAAATCATTGTTAAAGCATGGCATGGTGGGACACTACAACCAAAACCTAAATTGCACTATGAGGGATGTGATACTTATATGTTTGAGGTAGAAGTAGATAAGATGTCTTATTTTTAGCTGATGGATTACTTGATTGAGACTAAGTCTTATTCAACAAGGGACTTTAAGTTGTATAAATTGATGCCTAGAAAGAAGTTTGACGAAGGACTTATGCATGTTAAGAATAACAAAGATGTCATGGACATGGTGGTCAATTTGGGAGGCAAAGATGTCAGGCATATCCTCCATCTCTATGCACAAGGTAAGCGTTCTGAACCTAAGGCCCAACCCAGTAACACTAAAGCCCAATCCAGTAATGATGTGCTGCAAAATACATAACTTTTTACCCCATTATTGCGCTTGTTTTACGTTTAACTTTTTACGATTATCCATTGTTTCATGCGTAAAGTCACATGTTATTGATTGATGTAGGTACAATGGTTGAAGTGCATGGAAAACGAGAACTAAGAAGAAGAAACGAAGCTTAACGAAGATTGTATCGAAGACAGAACGCTTATACGAGTTTTAAGGAGCTGGAAAACGAAGAAACGGACGAAAAAGGCCTTGGCCGCGCCACACGACCAAGGTGGGGGTCCAAGGTCACGCAATGCGGTGCCTCCATGTCCAATATGCTGCCCAAAATCAAGTAGCCCGACTGTTTTGTCCTTTAGTGGGCTTGTGGGCTTTGGTTTTGACCTAGTTTTGACTTGTTAAGCAAGTTTAGAGATATATTTTAGAAAAATAAACCCTATGAACGAATTTTAATCACCTTTCCAGCCACCACACCTATTTTAGGAGAGAAATCAAGAAGGAGGAGCTTACGGTTCTATCTTTTATTCTTCAGTTGTCGGTTTTGATTGTTTTAACGATTTTAAGTTTGTTTTTGTGTTTTAATCATTCAAACCTTTTGTAATCAGATTCTAATGAACATGTTTATCATTTATATCTACTTTATCTGTTGGTCATTGATTATGATTGGCTAGATTGGTTAGAATCACCTAGGTTTGATGTTTAACGGTTTAAATTAACTAGTTTAGGGTGCTTAACAAGTGGTTGGTTGTTATTTTATAGTAAAGTTCATAATTTGTGATATTATTTAGTGTATACCCGCTTCCATAGATGTATCTCAGGTTGCATGTGCCTCGTGTGGTTGATTATTGCATGAATTAGTTTCGTGTAGGCGTTAATTGCATGTTTCGGTTAATACTTTGTGTGTTGATTGATTGTGGTAGGCATACCTTTAGGGTTTGTGTTTCCTGAGTCATTTAAGTTAGCGAATTCACCACCTTTGAGTTGGACCAAGACCTTAGGTGTCGGCTTATCTTGCTGGTTTAGTTTATTTGGTTAGTCGTTGCGAGACCACATGCGGTTTTCCAGCTGTTGACTATGTTAGTTTGTAAGTTGAGTTATTTTATCCTTAGTATTGAATTATCCTTATTATCCTAGGTTTGTAATAGCTCGAGCCTTAGTGAGACCTATGATTTAGACATGGACCAAGTGATGAGTCATTAGGGTACGTAGATCAACAACCATGAATTAAAATCTATCTAGACGTCGTTAGGGTTTTCTGGTAAATATGACTTTAGGGACCCAGTTGCCTTGACCTCACTTATGTTAGCCCATCTTTAGAACTCTGGTTTCAACCACATGTTAGCACCCGTGTCATATTACGACCGTTAAGTCATATGACCTAGGTGATTCGTTTTCTTATTATCATTAGTTCCGTTAAGTTATACCATTAGTTAAGTTAAATTAGTTAAGTTAGTTTTAAATAAATAAGATAAAGAAATAAATTATTTAGGCAGGACTTAGATTAGGGTTAATTATCTGAGCCGTTCTCACATGTCTTTGTGTTCGACATCTGGACTTCCATTAGACTGTGCTGCTACGCGATCGCTACACTTGCCGTTTGTATGAAGCTTAGTTAGGATTGTTTGGTTTTATAAATTTAAGACTTAGTGTTGAATTGCGAGAATTATTTATTAATATTTATATATATATATATATATAGCTTTTCGCACATCAAGTAAGCCCAAATTGAAACCCATCCAGAAAAACAACCTGTGAAAGGATTTACTAAAGCTACCCAACAGAATTTTAACACCTACCAAAGTACTTTCAAGGTTCACTAATTGTTCACCTACAAAACTACTCCCACTATTGACTAAGTGTTATGATAGTACCTTTCCCAAACCAATCACCAATCAAGACTTCCAAAGCGAGATACATGTTGACAATGAAGGCTCTAGATCTGAGGAACAGTCATATGGATCTCATGGATCAGAGGTAGAAATTGAAGAAGAATGGAATCTAGATGATGATGAAGTTGGAACAGATGATGATAAAGATGAGTGGAAACAATTTGTTGCTGCAATGAAAGAAAGTCAATGGACACAGAAGCAGTTGGTTGAGCGATTATTACAAGACTTCCAAAGTGAGATACAAGTTGAAGAACCACATAGTGATGCTAGTAGCTATTAATAATCTGATGGGGATGTCTACTCACCTGGAGAGAGTGAGGATGATGACATCAAGGGAAAAAAGACCAAGGTAAAAGTTCCTGTTGTAACTGAAAATACAGATTGGTCAAAGTGGGTTTGGGTAGTTGGTACAAGGTTCCAACAAGGGATGCTATTAGAAATGCTGTTAGAATTTATGCAGTTTGTAATGGTAGAAATCTAAGAGTTAAAGAAAGTGATAAGAACAGACATGGAATGTAACATCACGGGAATTTTGGGCCAAAAATGTCAAATTTCCAAAGTTAAGGGATTAATTCTGCCAATTTCCAAACTCTAAGGGCTAAAATGAAAAATCTGGTTTCTTGTCCTATCGCGCTACGCGATGGGACAAAAGACAAGCCCATCGCGTACAGCTATGGGGCTTGGTCAAAGATACTAGAAGAGGTCAACGGCGATACACGATCGCTGTTGAGCCTACGTTATCGCGTACCGTGATGACGTGGCCTGACACGCCTGACACTTTTTCACCACGTGTCCACACGTGGCACACCGGTCGCCACGTGTCCCGACATGTGGCCACACGTGGCATGTCGTCCGCCACGTGTTAACACGTGGCACATAGTATGCCACGTGGTAACACGTGGCAGACCTACGGTTTGCGTCATCAGGGCTACGTCGTGGTACGCGATGGGTGCCCAGGAGTCGGGCGCGTACCGCGATGGGACCCCAGATTTTTCCTATAAACAGCAAGGTCCGGGTCTTCACAAACCACACCAAATTTTCAGCTTATATATCTCTCTCTCTACTCTCTCACTACACCTCGAAAATTGTGCCATCGATCCACCTCGAAAACTGTGCTCCGATTCCTCGATTCCCGTGCCATACCTCGATATTCGTGCCACTCCCCGACGACGTTGCGAACAAGAAGGTGATCTCGTCCTGATGATTATCTCGAAGTGCGTGCCGAGAAGATTGGGTGTCTCGTTTTGCGTGCCGAAGTGAAGTGGCGATCAAAGCAAGTGTTGAAAAGACTAAGCGGCGTAGAAGTGCTGCTCGAGTATCTAGGGAATTATAAGCCGAGGAAAGGTAAGGATTAATACCCGACTAAAATAATAATAAAATATTATATAGGCTTAATACCCTAAGTCGGAATTATACTCGATGTTATAAAAAGAAAATGAATAACAAAGAAAAGAAAGAAATATAAAAATGTATATATATATGTGTGATTATATATATATTCTTTGTTATGGAATTATTATTTAAGTAAAAAAGAGTATTCTTAAATAACAAAAAGAAAAAGAATACGTTTCTTTGAGAAGAAGAAACGTCGGGTTTTTTTATAAACTAAAGGTTTATAAACAATACTTTTAAACTAAAGGTTTTCAAGTAATTAAGAAACGAACTAAAGGTTCATCGAGGTAATAAGACTAAAGGTCTTATGCCGGATTTTATATCCGACTAACGAATAGTTATACTCGTACTATAGGTGCGAGATAACAAGAAAGAGACGCAAGGACGGTGTTGGAAACCGATCCCGATCAAATGTGAATACGCCCCACTTTTACAAACTTGTTTTCAAACAAATGAATGTGTTATGTGAAACTTTACATGGGACCAAGTGTCTCTAAAAATCATTAAGAATAGGAGTAAAAGCCTAGCCCTCAGGCTGTAGTATACGTTTGTCAGGATCCTTACAAATGTGGAATGCGGTGGGCACATCGCACCACGCCTTGTCACGACCTCCAGCCACGATGGGCCGAACAAAAGTATGTTCGAGTGAGAATAACCTTGTGTATATTTATGGTAGCTAAGTACGTCGAAACGTTGCGGTGTTTTACTGGGGTGACCTAGTGTAGAGACTCGAGTTTATAATGATATTTTAACTTTGTTATTCCTAAGCCAAGATGGGCCGAGGCTTGCGTAACCCTCGAGGGGTAACAATGTAAAGGAAAATATTTTTGCGTCAGTGCATTCACCAGCAAATCTTTGCTGACGTATTTTTATTACATTTTGTAGGTAATCAAGATTAGGGCTTGTGAAGACGAAGGGCTCAAGAATCCGATGTCTCGGATAAATTTTGTTAAACATAAATATAACTTAAATGGTGGTTTTGTAATATAAAAACAAGTCATCTTTTGTACTTAAGTTCGGGAATCTTTTAAAATCCCAACTTTTGTTTATATAAATATTTACAACTTAAACCCACAAGTTTTATAAGACTTCCGCTAAATTAACGTAACTCTGATTTAATTACAAATGTGGTACTAACTGTCGAGTCACACGTCTAGGCCTAAGATGGGGGTGTGACAGGTTGGTATCAGAGCCATCGATCTTAGCGAATTGGGTATCATAAAACAATACCCAAGCTTCGATCCAAGCATAGGAAAATATTTTAATTGTTTATGTGTTTAGGGATAAGATTTGGTTGGTAACCCTTTCTTTCCCTCCCTACATTCTAAACCACCCAAGATGTCTAATGAGAAATTAATGGAGTATTATGATCGTGAAGCAAGAAGACCAAGAAAATACTACAAATTCCCAAAAGACGTTATGGATGAAGATTACTTTGAGGCTTTCTTCAGCCGAGACCAATACATCAAACGTCCCAAACCAATATACTTCCCCGGTACTGAACAATGCCCAATCAAACTACCCGATAGCCCACCCAAACAAATCGAACCATCAAGACACTCGATCTATCATCCACCCACAATGCCCATATATCATCCATCTGAAATACCGACGTATCACCCATTAGAGATCCCTACTTACCACCCATCGGAGATCCCTACTTACCAACCATCGGAGACCCCACAATACTTTCCCACCAGATATTTCCCAAATGCACACCCATCCTATGCCTTCCTGTCAAACTGACCAATAAAGGAAGAACCAAGATCCCCATCCTCCGATTGGATGCAGTGACACTCTGACCCACGAAGGTGGCTTACTGGTAGCTCCACCAAGAACAAAGTCCACTCACGACCCAACAATGGCGAAGGGCCGTCCCGCAAGCCCAAGATGAGGGTAACGATGCCCTACGAAAGTTTCAAGATGCCCTCAATGATCAACAAGACCACCCAATATATGGAAGAGAAAGAAGAACCTATGGAGGAAGAAGAGGGGGACCCCGAAGAGGAGGAGGATCCTGTGGAAGAGTCCGAACCGGAAGAAGAGCATCCCGAAAACCCTAACGAGAAATCAACATCCATGGATGGATCACTCACTTCCCACAGCCCAAGCTACCCAAGCTAAGAGTAAGACAAGTGCTCAAAGGAAGTTTCATGGTTCAATGAAAGATCATTATGGTAAGTTGGGCTAATATATAGCATCTTTGAAGCAAGTAAATCCAACCTCTACCTTTGAACTTGTAAGGCCCCGTACCCGGTAGCCCTACTTTAGCGTCTGATTTACTCATAAACACATTTCTTACAGATCAGAGTTAATTAAAACTTTCGCGGAAACGTTAATCTTTAGCCATTCGATACAATACATAATTCCTTTCTTTAAAACCATAACATAAAACATCATATTTAAAACATCATCTCTTCCATCTTCGGATACCAACCATTTCAATCCATGCCATGTGTCATCCTCATGCTAGCTCTTCAGTCTGATCACTTGCGTGCATATTAAAAGTCAGCTACGCTGAGTGAGTTCTAGTTAATCAAGCAACTTACCATACAACCACTACATGCATTCGTATACATATCCGAAGACACAAAGTCCATTGTCTAGCAGTTCACCTTACCACTTAACCACTTAACTGCCCCTAACCATTTAGCCACTTTTACGGAAGCACATAGAGACTTGCTCTCCCACGTGCTCATGTTATGCCACTTAATAATGATGGCACGTATAGGCTTACCCTACCACGCACTCACGTTATGCCACTTAATAACGAAGGCACGTATAGGCTTACCCTACCACGTACTATCGCCATGCCACTAACACCCTTACTAGACACTTGCTACTTTTATCACACCCTACCTCTACTTGTCTACCACACACTTTATATCATTACATCATTTACGTAATAACCAAGTTACATCACCACATTTACACACACTAATTACCACTTGGGGATCATTCCCGAATGACAGTACGCGCAATATCCGAAGATCGTTCGCTCACCGACTAACGTTACCTTACCTGTTTACACGTGCAATATCCGAATATCGTTCATGCACCAACAGACATCCATTTTTAACATATACAATTATATCACATCAAACATTATAGCATACACTTACTACTTAAGGTAAGTGTATTCACACTTTACATCGAGTATGCACACAGCCCTGATAACATAACAAGGAAGTGGGGCTAGAAACTCACATGAACTCGGTTACTTCTTCCGCTAAAGGTTATTCCTTCTTGAGCTGTGTGCGACTAACTGTTTAATAATTGCAATATTAAATACTGCTCTAGTTATTATAATTGATACTTAGTTATTCTTACGCGTCTAAGCCGGTTTTACTTCATTGAATCTTTACCTGGTTAGTTAATCGTTGCTCGTTATCCTTTAAAGGCATCTTTCATAATTTATCAAAGTTCAAGGGCTATTATGTAGTTATCTCATTCCTTTCTAAGTCCAGGGACCATTCTGTCATTATGTTAGACTTCTAGTTCGTTACTTATTTTTAACGACATGGGTTCCATAACGAATTGGTCCCTCTAACGAACTGGTCCTTATAACGATTTGGACCTTATAACGAACTGGACCCTTGACGAATCAGTTCATTTAGCGAACCAGTCCAAGTTGCGAATTGGATCTTCTAATTCGTTATATCGTTTAACGAAAGATCAACGCGAATCGGGAGCTAGTTTATTATCTCATGCTTAGCGAACTTGAACACCAACTGAGTCTCGTTAGGTTTCCTTTAACGAACCACTTCGTTAATTACCCCTAGTTCGTTAACTCCCCGTTTATGAATTAGGGTTAGGTCAGAGAATGTCAAAAACATTCTCTGACATTCCCTTACCTCGTACACATATTCTCCGGTGCCGCCTTTCCGGTGCCCGCCGTTGTCGGAATAGCGGGATCTCACCGTAAAAGAGAGATCTCGCTTGTTTCACCACTCACCTTTTTTCGTCCCGTTCGATCCAGATCTGAGCTTGGGTGACCCCTAAGCTCATCTTAGCTTCGGTTTATACCCGATTCCACCCGGATCTCGTGACTTCAACGGTTTAACTGTGTCGGCTCGTCGTTTCGTGACTAAATCTAACGAGTTTGAGTTTATAAAACATAATACTATCATTACCTTGGCTCAGGATCGGTTTTCTATCTTGGTTTCGGCTAGAGAGAGAAAGTAGGATGAGAGAGAGCTAAGTGTGTGTTTTGGTGGTGTATGGAATATGTGTGAAATGAATGGAAAATGGAAATTTAAGGTTTATATCATGGGCTTAAGCCCATGGTCTCTTCCTTCTTTTCCAAGTCCATAACCCATATCCATTACCCAACACTAGCCCGGTCCATACTAACTCCTACTTTATTTATTATTTCTCCGCTAACCCGAGTAAACTTTCCCATCCTTATTAACTAATATAATTAATATTAGTATAGGAAATTTTGGGATGTTACAGAACTTATGACTGTCCCATCAAAGTATTATGGAAGTGATGCTGGTGTAGAGGTTTTCTTTAGGTTATTTGTTTGTTTTGATCAAGTGAAACAAGGTTTTCTAGCAGGTTGCAAAAAACTTTTATATCTTGATAGTTGCTTTCTAAAGACATTTCTTGGTGGAATATTATTGGCTGCAATTGGTAGAGATGCTAATGATCAGATGTATCAAGTAGCTTGGGCTATAGTAGAAGTTCAAAACAATGATAGCTGGGATTGGTTCATGACTGAATTGAAGAAGTGCTTGGAAGTAACTGATGAAGGGGAGGGTTGGACACTTATATCTAACTAGCAAAAAGGTATATTTAATGGTTTTATGTTATAGTCTATATGTAACATCCCTAAAACTCTAAAATAATATTAATTATATTATTTAATATTGGCAGGAAAGTTACTCGGGTTAGCGGAGAAATAATAAATAAAGTAGGAGTTAGTATGGGTCGGGCTAGTGTTGGGTAATGGATATGGGTTATGGACTTGGGAAAGAAGGAAAAGACCATGGGCTTAAGCCCATGATCCATAATTATATAAACCTTAAATTCCCATTTTTCATTCATTTCACATATATCCATACACTACCAAAACACACACTTAGCTCTCTCTTATCCTAGTTTCTCTCTCTAGCCGAAATAGAAGAAGAAACCGAGCATCAACCCGAGGTAAGATTAGTATGACGCTGTATGAACTCAAACCCGCTAGATTTAGTCACGAAACATGAGCCGACACCGTTAAACCGTTAAAGTCATGAGTTCCGGATGGAGTCGGGTATAAACAGAACCTAAGATGAGCTTAGGGGTCACCGTAACTCAGATCTGGATCGAACGGGACAAAAAACGGTGAGAATGGTGGTGAAATAAGCGAGATCATGCTTTTCCGGCGAGATCCCGTTATTCCGGCAATGGCGACACCGGAGATTCTGGTACGAGGTTAAGTAGTGTTTGAACTCGGGATCAATACTTAACAGTAAACAGATCTCAGATCTGATATATACGATTAATCCTAAATACAGATCTAGTTCATTGTTACATTTGATTGTATGTTATATATATATTAGTTGTATGTATGTATGTGATTAATAATATTAATATGAGGATGAAGCTTGAGAGAGAATTGGACAACAATTCGTTAAAGTTAAACTCAAAACTTAAATTAACAGTGAACAATGTTCACTATATATAGAAGATAGACCTAGTTCGTTAACATTCCATAACGAACTAGAGTCTACTTCGTTACATATATTTAATGAAATAAACTTAACGAATCACCCCCTGATTCGTTAAACATCCTTAACGAATCAGGAAGGATATAATTTAGATCTAGTTCGCTAAACATCCTTAGCGAACTAGACTATTACATTAACGAACTACAAGATAACTTAAATTGTTTATTACATTAAACAAAACGACAAAAACGTTAATGATAAATACAAAGACTCGAGACGCAAAACCGTGTACTAACAGACACCCCTCGTCTTGAGGTCTTTGTCTTTGTCTTTACTTTACTTGAAGCGCTTGGACCTCCAGTCTCTGCAACTATGAATTCCGTTCTCATAATATACACGCATAACGCGTTGGAACTGCATAGCCAGATCATAGTCTTCATTGTGCTCGATCAATATCATATTCTTGTGTAGCACATCGCTGTCGGTCTCAGTTAAGTTAACCAGCCACATCGGATTGATGATCTTGATTAGCTAAGTCTTTAACCTTTTACCAAGGACAATGACGGCCTCGCCAGTACGATTGTCGTAGTACCAGCGGTAGAAGGATAAATGCATATGTTGGTTCATCGTCTTCACCGGTACACGCTTCATCGTCTTCGGCGGCTTTACCTTAAGGCTCAACTTCTTCCATCCTGTTTTTGGATCGATCTCATCGATACGCTTGCGGATAAGAATGTGTGGTTTAAAATACTTAAAACCATGGTTCACCTCAAACACCAAGTGTTGGTGAGAACGTTTTGCATGATAGTCATCACCACGATTAATAAATGGACTATACGCCAAAGTGCGCACATCCCATCTCGGTAATGAGAGAAGATCAGACATCCATTCGTAGTACTGGACGCCCTTCTCCCATTTTACAATACATACCTTAAGTTCAGAATCAAAAAGCCAAGAAATAATATCACCTTGCACGTTAGACATGCCCTTGAATGTAGTCTTCTGGTTGGCTTTGGCACGTGCAACAGCTTCTACTTTCTGTTCTTTATCCACATACCTAAATGCCTCGATGATCTTACCGACTTTCTTGTGTCTGAACCATTTAAGAATGTCATCATCGGTTGGGTTCTCAAGCGAGTCAAATCTTGTATCAACGACTTTCTTTCCTTTGGACGTCCTTTCAAGATGATCTTCTGCTTCTTTGACAGTTTCTTCATTAAATACAGGTGCACCCTGATCAACATTGGTGTGTTGAAACAGATCAGGGTATTCCTTAGCAGTCACGCCCTCAACCACAACCTCCTCATTCTAATAAATAAAACCCATACTAATCTCGACAGTAGGATCATTTAAGATCTCATCATCATTAATTACCTCAACATCCTCCTCGCCCTCTAACACGGTCAATTCGTCTTCATTTAGACCAAGCAATATAGCAATCTGCCCTCGTGTCAGTGATTTCTCAACGAACTGTCCCACAGCTATTTCATCGGCATTAACCATCCTTCGAATCACCCCCTCACCATCCATAAAAATAACCATATCGGCCTCGATTATCTCAATCGGTTTGGCAGCTGAATGATCATGATAAACAATGATCTGCTTGCCTGAATCATCAACAGAACTCGTACACGCATAAGAAGCTGGGTCTTGAGTTTGTTTAGTCTCACCACCAGCACCAGATTCATCTGGTTCCTAATCGTCATTCTTGAGCTTTTTCAGCGCATCATATTTGCATGTCAGTTGCAGAATAAGCTCCTCTTGTTCTTTAATTTTCACCCCTGAGACTCAACAATTTCACGAAGAGCTTTCGTTTCCTTTTGATAGAAAGAAACATAGCTGAGCAGCTTCTTCTGGTTCTCCATCAGACGTTCTTGATTCATACGGTCAGTAGACATTTGATTTTCATACAAATGTAATAGACTTAATACCATACTCATATGCTGATCGTGTGGTGAAGCAGCAACAGAAGGAGGAACTGGCTGAACTAGACCCATTGGTCGACTGAGCCTCAAAAATGATATATCTGGTAGAGGCATCATCGTTGGTGTAGGAGGAATCACCGAATTAGCAGTCGTCGGCCTTGGTATAGAAGATAAAACAGAGTGAGGAATCATACCAAGTTGTGGATCCGATGTAAGCGTAGTCGTCAGAGTAAGCTCCGGGGTGCTAGCAGTAAGTGGCACCGCCGGGCGTTGAGGAGTGGACGACCTTGGAGGTTGAACTTCAAACGAGATGACAGCCTTAGCCGACACTCGACGCTTTGATGAACTCTCAGTTTCCAGCTCTTTACCCTTTCGTTTACGTTCTCGTTGAGCTGCAATAGTAGCAGCTAACACAACGTCAACTGCAGCTTGTTGTTCTCGAAGAGATGCATCACCATTACCACCGGTACCACCATTTCCACCATCTCCTCCATTACCACCATCTCCACCATCATCGTTCCCACCTTCTCCTCCCTCGCGCTCGGAATCCGAGTTATCATGGATCCATCGATCCTCGGGAGGACATATATAATCAGGATTCACAATATGACCAATCAAGCGCATGGTCCTTGGTCGCTCCTTACGATAGATCGTCATACGGCGTACAGTATCGGCCTTCATGTGCTCTAATTCCAACACATCAGCTACCAAAGTTTGATAAATGACCAAATTTGGAATCAGATCATGATTAATTAGCATTAGAAATCGTGGATACATCAGGAACTTCTTCTTTTGGGCCGTTTGTTAAACTTGCTCCTTTAGATGATAGAAGATCATTTGTGAGAAGTAAAATGGTTTGTTGAGAACAAGTGCCACAAAAGCCGATTGCAGCATAATTCGGCATTCATCAAATCCACCTTAACGACCACCCAATCAATGAATTAAAACGTGTAGAAGATACTTGTAAGGTGGGCACAATCCATTCTTGTTGTATTGTGAGTCACCAATGTCACCACCATAAAATACACGACGGAACAAACCCTTGATCAATTTTTTGTCGAACTCACATGGATTATCATCATTATCTCCAAAACTAAGCACACGTCTAATCACTTCAGTATCCACTGTGATAGGAGTTTGGTTGATTGAAGCACGAATGTGATTCTCTACTTCAACGTACTCGACCGTATTCCAGAATTGTCTAATAATGCTCAGATAGACTTTGGGCCGAGCAGTTATAGCAATATGTATCACCGAACGTCGTAAGAATGCGAGTATATTCCCAAATAACGCTTCATTAGCAACATTTGGATCAACATAAGCACAAACGTTGTGTTTCTTGTCAAAAGGCAACAAGGGCACCTCTTCTTGTTCTTGGTGTTGTTGCTGTTCTTGTTGAACAACAGGTTGATCTTGAACCATTTGATCAGCCATAATACCAAATAAATAAAGTCAACTATCAGTAAATTGAAAATGTATAAACACTATTTGTTTTATAATTTAAATACTTATGAATTTATCAATAAGCTTTATATTTAACTTTAGATTTCGTGTGTGTAATCGATGTATCTACGCGGTTAGATCCTTGAAATGTTTTTGTCATTATTTACATTGTTAAAATAATTAAATTTGAAATGCCATTCGTTAAGAAAAACAGTCTGATTCGTTATAAGATCGTAACGAATCAACTGATTCGTTATAAGATTGTAACGAATCAACTGATTCGCTATCAAGTAAATAATTTAACGAAGAAGAATTAGCGAATTACTATTACAAAATAGCGAACTAACTTCTAGTTCGTTGTAAATAAACGAACTAACTAATTCGTTATAATTTAACGAATCCACATTTGATTCGTTATTGGAATGATTCGCGTATTCTGGTTCGTTAGAAATGCTTAACGAATTGGACACGAAAGAGTTCCAATTCGCTAAGATTAACGAATGGTCATGGTCTGTTTGATCCCGTAACACCAATCGATAACAATAACAGATCTCAGATCTGTGAATATCCGATTAGTACTAGATCTAGCTCATAATTAACACCGATTCAGTGTTGTATATATATGTATATATATTTTCAACACATTAGTAGTATAATATTAAGGTGAAGCTTGAAAGAGATCTGGACAGCAAACCTTCCCAAAAACTTTTTTCAAAACTTAATTTACAAGTGAACAGCTATTCACTATATATAGAAGGCGATCTGGTTCGCTAACATCCCCTAGCGAACCAGCTTCCCCTTCGTTACATAACTTAACATAACGAACCACCCCCTGATTCGTTAACATCCCGTAACGAATCAGGAGGGAATATATTATAATGTCTTAGTTCGCTAACATCCTTAGCGAACTAGGCTTAACCTTAACGAACTAGTCTTAGTTCGCTAACATCCTAGCGAATAGACTTAATCTTAACGAACTAGTCAAATATAAACATTAAATATTACATTAATTATCAATAAACATTAACGATAAATACAAAGACTCCAAGCGCAAAACCGTGCACTAACAGACACCCCCCTCGTCTTGAGCTCTTTGTCTTTAACTTATTTGAAGCTCTTGGACCGCCAGTCTCTAAACTATGAATTCCATGTTCGTGACACACACGAACGACTCGTTGGAATTGCATAGCCAGGTCGTAATCTTCTTGGCGTTCAAACAAAATCTGCTTCCTGTATAGCACGTCGTTGTCTGTCTCTGATAAATTAACCAACCACATCGGGTCGATTATCTTGATGAGCTCGGTCTGCAGTCCTCGACCACGAACAATAACGGCCTCGCCAGTACGATTGTCATAGTACCAACGGTTGAAAGACAGATAAATATCTTGAGGCCTTGTCTTCACAGGAACCTTTTTCATTGTCTTTGGCGGCTTCACTTTCAAGACAAGTTTCTTCCAGCCGGTCCTTGGATCAATCTCGTCAATGCGCTTACGTCTTGGAACCTGGGGCTTGAAGAATTTGAAGCCATGATTGACCTCGAACAATAAGTGTTGATGAAACCACTCAGCCGTTCGGTGACCTCCAGGATTGATAAATGGACGTCTCGCGAGGGTATGTACATCCCAACGTGGTAGAGTTAAAAAATCTATTATCCTCTCGTAATACTGGACACTCATTTCCCACTTGACTATACATACTTTAAGGTCTGAATCATAGAGCCAGGAGATAATATCACCATGTACCTTAGATATAGTCTTGAAGGTAGTCACCTGATTCGCCTCAATCTAAGCAGCAGCGGTATCTTTTCTTTCTTGATCTACATACCGATAAGCACTGATAATCTTACCTACTTTCTGACGTTTGAACCATCTTTCTATGTCATCATCAATCACTTCTTTGAGTGAAGAAACTGTTCGTTGCACAACCTTTTCCAGTTCATCCTCAGTCTCTTTAATTACATCTTCATGAGATACCGGAGCACCTTGATCAACGTTTGCGTGTTGATACAAGTCCGGGTACTCTTCAGCTGTCACATCCTCCATCTCAATCTCCTCGTTCTCATAAATAAAATCCGTATCCATAAATAACGGATCAACTTCCATTTCTTCTTCATTGATCACTTCGACATCGGGCTCAGTCTCTAAAGCAGTCAACTGATCGTCATTCAGCCCAAGCAGAATCGAAATCTGCTCCCGTGTCAAAGATGTAACAATAAACTCACCGACCTCTATCTCATCTCTGTTCATCACACTTCTAACCACCCCTGATCCATCAACAAAAATCACTGTGTTAGCTGCAATCATTTCAATTGGATTTTGATAAATAATTATCTGCTTGTTCGAATCATCACCGCCACTAACATTTGCACAAGAGGATGAACCATGCGATTGTTTAGGCTCACCTCCTGCATCAAACTCGTTAGGATCATCATCGTCATTCTTAAGTTTCTTGAGGGAATCTTCTTTACAAGTTAATTGTAAAATCAACTCTTCTTGTTCTTTTAATTTCACCCCCTGAGACTCAACAATCGTACGCAACGACTTAGCCTATTTTTGACAAAAAGAAATATAACTCATCATTCGTCGTTGATTCTCCATGAGTCGTTCTTGAGTTTGACGGTCAACTGCCATTTGATTTTCATATAGATGTAGTAGATTTAACAGCATTTCAGTTTGACGACCTGGTGGAAAATTGTATATAGATGGATGAACTGGTTGAACAGGTCCTTGAGGTCGAGTAATCCTCATAAAAGAGACATCACTAGGCGGAGGTGGAGGAAGAGTAGTTGTTGGCAGAGGAGGAGGTCTCATTGATGTGGTGGGAGATATTGTAGACATCACAGCAGGAGGCTTCGGTATCTCGGTTAACGTCATTTGAGGGATTAGACCGAGCCTCTCATGTGACACCATCGTCGTTGTCAAGGTAAGCATCGGAGTGCTAGTAGTTAGCGACACCGCCGAGCTTTGAGTAGTTGATTGACGTGGTGGTGGAGTTCCAATAATTACCCCAGCCCCAGCAGACACACGGGGCTTCTTTGATGGTTCACCAGTAGCTACAGCTTTCCCCTTTCGTTTTCTTTCTAGCTGAGCTTTCATGGTGGCAGCTAGAGCAGCATCGACTGCATCATGTTGTTCTTTAAGAGCTCGTTCACCAGATCCACCATCACCATCATCATTGTTACCATCATCATTTCCACCATCATTGTTCCCACCTTCTCCCCCTTCACGCTCGGAATCCGAATCATCATGGATCCAGCGCTCATTAGGAGGACATACGTAATCCGGATTGATTATATGACCAATCATCCGTTTATCCTGTGGCTTTTCTTTTCTATAGATTAACATACGATGCACCGTTTCAGCATTCATATGTTCCATATCAAGAAAATCGTTCACCAACGATCGATCAATCACCAAGTTTGGAATCAAATCCTGAATAATTAGCTGTAAAAAGTGAGGGTACATCAAGAACTTCTTTGACGGTAGAGTTTGCTGAACTTGCTCTTTCGGATGATCAAAGATGAGTTCTGAGTAGTTGAAGGGCTTGTTCAGGATTAGAGCAACAAATGCCAATTGCAAACTTAGTCTACACTCATCAAAACCACCGCGACGTCCACTCATACAATGAAGTAAAACATGCAGCAGATACTTGTAAGGTGGACACAACCCATTCTTGTTCAACATAGACTTACGAATATCACCCCCATAATTCAAGCGTGTGAATAAACCCCTAACCAATGTCCTGTCAAATTCACTCGGGTAATCATCATTATCGCCAAATTGAAGTACCCGACGAATGACCTCAACATCAATCGTAATAGGGATCTGATTAATTGTAGCTCGAACCCAATTATTTTCCTCAACATATTCCGCCGTGTTCCAAAACTGTCTGATTATACTAAGATACACTTTAGGTTTAGCAGTGATTGCATAGTGTATCTTTGAACGTCGTAAGAAAGTCAACATAGCTCCAAACGTTCTCAAATCAGTCACATCTTGATCAACATAAGCACAAATGTTGTGCTTCTTATCGAACGGCAATAAGATCATTTCAGCTTGTTGATCTTGTTGTTGTGGTTGTCCTTGTGGAGGTTGTTCCTGTGGCGGTTGATTTTGTTGTTCTTGATCAGCCATGTTTTACTGTATAAATAAAACCGAATATGAGAATAGATATCATAATATATAATCAAAAATATGTGTAATTAAGCTATTTACGTATTTTAGACGATTTAAATCTTATATATTAAAATAAATGAATATTAAAATTAATTTATTTAATAAATGTCATTCGTTGAGAATTACACTGATTAGTTACAATGAGATACGAATCAGGCGATTCGCTATCAAGTAAATACCTTAACGAACTGAACATAGCGAATCACTATTTAATTTTGACGAACTACACACTAGTTCGTTATATTTTAAGTGAATCCAAATCTGATTCGTGTAACATCTTATTCGCTAAACTAGTTCGTGTAAAATCTTAACGAATTGGACACGAAACAGTTCTAATTGGCTAAGACTAACGAATGGTCATAAATAAGACTTTTTCTTTGACTTCACACAGTCAATGGTCAAAATTAGGATGAACACAGATAGTCAACAAAATGAACCCAAGAACAATTAGGCCATAACTATCGTCGAATCATCACGCTAATGAGCTCAATGTACTCGGAATTACAATCTTAATCGAAGATGAATGAGATTAAGACTCAAAATCTCTAAGTACATAGGTTAGACGAACCCACAGTAAACACTAATGTCACAAAACAATAATCAACCCGACAAACAACAATCAATTCATGATTGAAGCCCACCAAGGGTATCGAAATATGATTTCGATCATAATGTCATCAAAAACATATATGAATTAACATAAATTATACACAAATGGGTTTTAAAATATTAGAAACCCTTAAACTCCTAAAATTTCATAATTTAACTATCAACACATAGCCATTTTTGACGAAAATGATATCGCCATAATCAGCTATACCTTAGAAACTCAAATATGTCCTTGAATTATTCAAACAAGAAAGTCGAAATTTCAGAGAGAATTTCAACATGTTTCTTAAAAATGAAGAAAGAAGGCGAACAGTGGAAGACTGTTCGTTTTCTTGTCTTATATGACAGTGCACCTAACCCTAGGTACAACTTGTACGAATCAGACGATTCGTGTAATTTAAAGTTAACGAATTAGCCCATTCGCAAACTCAATTCGTTACCTTATGTTGGCGAATCGCTACGTGATTCGTTAAATTAAAGGTAGCGAATCAAGACTTGATTCGTGTCATGATTCGTTAAATATGCATAACGAAGGGATGATTCGTTACAGAGTGCGGAAGCGAATTAGGTTAGCGAACCAGAAGCTAGTTCGCTATAGAATCACCTAGTTCGTTATCCATAAATAACGAATTGGATTTTAGCGAAATAAACTCTTTTATTTAATTTTAAATTAAATAAGTAAATGAATAAATTAATGAATTAATTAAAGAATTAAATAAATGAATAAATTAGGTTATCGAGAAACCCTTTTAACCCGACAACCAAATACGTTAAGAATGTTTCAGATTTCCGAAACATAACTTAAAATTATCTAAGTATTTTGTACAAAGAAGATGAAAATATTTTTGGTATTTTGCAAAAATTTAAAGAATGTATTTTAAAAAAAATATCCGGTCCGCTAAAAAATAGACAATCTTTTTGTGTTTTTCAATGATTTTATCAAAAACAGTACATATTTTTGTATTTGTGTTGAGTTTGAGCAGAGAATCATATTGACCAAATTGCCCTTCCATCACAGTTTTATATTTCAGCGATATTATGACTGGCGATAAGTCGGTCATTGGTATTGTTATCCACATAAATCTAATAACACACATTCAAGTATTTTTGTGATATGATTAAATAGTTCAATTAAAGCACAGAATATCAGAAACTATCAGCCTCTAATCACGGTTTAAGCTTAATTGGATTTTTGCCAAATCACCCCAACTTGACTTAAACCATTATATTGTTGATCAAAATTTTGATACCAATTGTAGAAATTTTGAGCAATGCATCAAGTTTCCTTTACTGTGAGTGAGTATGCACGAGTCCATCTGTCGGCTTACATACATTGTATCCCCTGGGGACCGTTTCTTAATGGTATTAAGATGCACGCAAGGGAGGAACAATTGTATGACTAACAGCAGATTTTGATCAAGTCAGTAATTTAAATTGTACGAAGTACAGCGGTGATCAAGTTTAATGACTTTGGGTTTGCTCTAGAAGGCGAGTGAAATATTCATGCTTATGAATACCCAGATGGTTAAGCCGCATAAAGACTCATAGTGTCCAGAATCTTAACGCTTGTTATTTGCTTTATTTGATTTTTGGGTGATCAACAAATATAAGGCTTGAGTATGACTGGTTATTACATTTCTGCCATCCTCACCGAGACTTTTGCTAGAGACTAACACCCCTTTCAATTTGGCATTTCTTTATGTTTATATCACATACTTTACTCTACTGGGTTGTTTTAAGACCTACCAATGCATCAATGCAATTAAGCACACAGTCTTTTAAGCTTACTTTTTGCTGAATTTGGGGTCAAGATAATCAATGTACTATCATGTTCTATTTTTGCTTCAAAAACTCAAAATTTTGAGGAGCATATAATAAAGAAAAGATAAATTTAATCGCCCCAGTTAACTTAAATTTATAAATAAATGGCTAACCATCAATTCACAAGTGAATCATAGGACCAAGACATGCAAGCATGCATCACAAACTTAAATAATCGACGTAATTTTCAGCGAGAAAATAATCTAAAAACATCTGCAAAAATCTTTTTGGATTTTCTCTGTACAAATACTCAAAAACACAATACTTTTGTCTTTTTCAATTTTGTTATAAACAATCCTTTTGAAAATATAAATCACATTCTTTTTGGGTTTTCAAATTTTTCTGTACAAAAACATAAATCACATTCTTTTTGGATTTTCGAAAATTTTAAAATGTTTTTGGTTTTTCTAAGTATTTAAAAGAAAAACATTAAAGAACAGAAATCACAATATTTTTTTTTAATTTTGAGATTTTATAATGTTTTTGGATTTTATCTATAAAAACGAAAACATACTCTTTTTGTCTTTTCTAGATTTTCACCCCTTAAAACCAAAATAAATTTTAAAAGAAAAATATGACAGAAAATAAAGATAGTCATCCTTATTTAAGGATATCAGCGAGGGTCTTCAATCCGTTTAAATCAAGCAAAAATTTAAAACGCGTTTTGTCAAAAGCTTTAGTAAATAGATCGGCTTTCTGAAAATCAGTATGTACTTTCTCAAGATCGATTAATTTCTTTTCAAAGCAATCCCGTATAAAATGATATCGAATTTCGATAAGTTTCGTCTTAGAATTTTGTACGGGATTCTTGGTGATACTAATAGCAGCAGAATTATCAATCAAGATGGGAGTAGTAAGAAACTTCAAACCGTAGTCGCGAAGATGTTGTTGTATCCACAAAACCTGGGAACAGCAACTCGAGGCTGCAACATACTCAGCTTCGGCGGTTGAAGTGGAGACCATTGTCTGCTTCTTACACTGCCAGGAAACAAACCGGTTTCCTAAAAATTGACATCCTGCAGTCGTTGATTTGAAGTTGATCTTGCATCCTCCATAATCTGAGTCTGAGTAGGCAGTAAGAACGAAAGTATCATCCTTGGGGTACCACAAACCGATGTCTGGATTTCCCCTCAAATACTGAAGAATTCTCTTGACTGCAGCTAGGTGAGTCACTTGTGGACTTGCTTGATACCTAGAACAAAGACAAACAGCAAACATAATATCAGGGCGAGAAGCCGTTAAATACATTAGAGAACCAATCATAGCACGATAAAGGGTCGGATCAATGGTATCCTCCAATTCATCCGGTGATAAATTGTGCCATACTAGAAGAGGAGTAGAAGGGATTTTTCCGGCAGAAATCTTGAATCGGCTCAAGACGTCGTTCACATATTTAGTCTGTTGAATAAAAATTCCATGAGCAGACTGGTGAACCTGCAGCCCTAAAAAGAAATTCATCTCTCCCATCGAGCTTATCTCAAACTTTGTTTGCATGGACTTCTTGAACTCCTTACACAATGTGTCGTTTGTAGACCCAAAAATAACATTGTCAGCATAAATCTGGACTAGAAGAAGTTCGTCACCTACAGTTTTATGAAATAAAGTGAAGTCAACCATTCCTCGTTTGAAGTCATTATCAGTCAGATGGTCGGCGAGCGTGCCATACCAAGCTCTCGGGGCTTGATGTAGACCATACAGAGCCTTGTTTAATCGGTAAACACGGTCTAGATAATCAAGATCTTCAAAACTAGGTGGTTGTTAGACAAACACTTCCTCGTGTAATTCACCATTGAGAAAAGCACTTTTAACATCCATTTGATAGACCTTGATATTCTTATAAGCTGCATAAGCCAAGAAGATTCGAATCGACTCTAATCTTGCAACTGGAGCATATACCTCTGTGTAATCAATACCCTCTTACTGATGAAAACCTTGCACCACTAGACGTGCTTTGTTTCTGACAATCACCCCTCGATCGTCCTTCATACACTTAAATACCCACTTAGTCGGAATGGATTTCTTAACTCTAGCAGGTTTGTCTATTAAATCCCAAACACCCAAACGTGCAAACTGCTGTAATTCTTCTTGCATAGCTTCTACCCAAGAAGGATCTTCAAGTGCCTTATGAGCTGTCGTTGGCTCAACTTGAGATAGAAAGCAATTGAATTTAGTAATATTCACAATTCCCGAAGAATGTAAGTTAGTGTAAGCACACAATATGTTATTATCACTTGACGAAGCAACTTGATGACGTGTACGAACGCCCACATCAAGTTCTCCAATGATATTTTCCTATGGATGATATCCATGAATCCGAAGAGTGGGATTCTCAGGAACAATAACATTATCAAATAAGTTAGTGTAATGTTCACCCAACTCGGGAGATGAAACATTATCACTGTCAAGATCAATAACTTGAATTTCAGCTTGATCATCATCAGAAGAAGTAGAAACATTATCAGTAGCAACTGGAGAAACAACATGAGATTCTTCAGTTGGAGCATCTGGTTGAGCTTCAACTTCATTAGAACTTGAAGATCGTGGAATGGTCAAATGATCTTCAAAGTATGCTCGAACCAGATCTTCATCGATGTGTTCAGTCGAAGGAGTAAAAGAATTAAATAAACTATCATAGTCAAACATCCAGTCTGGACCTTTCCCTTGAGGAGGAGTTGTGTACTTTTGACAGTCTACATGGTACCATTCTTCAACACAACCAGATGTGAAATTAAAAACCCTTTTCTTTGGAGATGCATATCCAAGAAATACCCTTCGATAGCTTTTTCTTCAAATTTACCCGAATCCTTCTTCAACATTGTACACGGACACCCAAATGGTTACAGGTACTTTAAATTAGGTTTTCTATTATTTAAGATCTCGTAGCTTGTTTTCTTGAGTCGTTTCACTGTTAGAACTCGATTAAGCGTATGACAAGCTGTATTCACTGCCTCATTCCAAAATTGGATAGGAAGCTTTAAATCAGCGAGCATTGTGCGTGCAGCTTCAATCAGAGTTCTATTTTTCCTTTCAGCAACACCATTTTGTTGAGGTACATAAGGTGCACTATATTCTCGGTGAATTCCCTTTTGAATACAAAAGAAATCCAATATAGTGTTTTTGAATTCAGTACCATTATCACTTCGGATTCTCCTCACCTGTTGTTTATACAGTGATTCGATCTTAGTAATAAGGTTTTGTACCAAAACTGGTGTTTGATCTTTTGAACTCATAAATAACACCCATGAATATCTTGAATAATCATCAGTCACTACAAGAAAATACCAGTCTCTAGAAATACTCGCACGATTTACTGGACCAAACAAATCCATATGAAGTCGTTCTAGAGGAGTATCAATGGAATTTAATAACTTAGAAGGATGTGTCTTCATCTTCTGCTTGCCCTTTTTGCATGCAACGCAGTGATCAGTTAACTTAAAATTCTTTACCGAGACACCCTCAACTAAGTCATTTGCCATTAAATAATTCATCTTTCTGACATGTATATGACCCATTCTACGATGCCATAGAATCGAATCTTTCTCGGTTGCTTTCGAGACAAAACATGTTTCGATCGATGTGGATACCTTAGAACTCATATTTAAGACATAAATATCATTTGATCGTGGCGATCGCATGACAACCATGTCCTCGGGGATAACATAACCCGGTTTCAAGATAAGACATTCTTTGTCAGTAAATATCGTAGTTTATTTTTTATCACAAATCTGCGATACACTCAATAAATTATGGTCAACTTTGTCGCAATAATTCACTTTCTCAAAGGTAATGTGACCATTTGAAACTTCACCCTCTTGTGTAATCATGCCCCCAGAATTCCCTGCAAACGTTACATAACCCCCTTGAATATTTCTTACGTTGGTTAATAGGTTGAGATTCCCAGTGATATGACGAGAACATCCGCTATCCATGATCCAGTTTTCACCAGAAATGGTCTTGGATGAACCCTACACACAAACAAAAGTGATTAGTTCAAAAAGGCAGCCTAGGCTTCCGTCTTGGGCACCTTTTGGTTTTCTCTTTGATCATTAACTTTAACAGATTTCAATTGTTGTTCAGCCATTTGTGAATAAGTTACTGGCTTCTTAGACTTTCGTCTTAAGTACGCTGCTTGAACAATGTTTGAATTCTTGTTTTGACATATAGGTTTAGTTGGAATGAATTTTGGTTTCACTTGACCGTGTGTCTCATTGATATGAAAAACCTTTCGAGGATTCACATCAGAGAACAAAATATGAGTATCATCAGCATACGACACAGGTTGTTTCAGGATCTCCTTGACCACTGGAATTGGCTTAGATTTGTCCTTAATAAAAGGATGAAGATTCTGAAATTTTTGCAGACTACAATTCCTCACAACATTACCTTGTTGACCGCATAAAAAACAAGTTCGCATTTCTACATGATGATGTTTAGAAGAAATTGGAATAAATGATGCAGATGATTGATGATGACTCACATTTTTAGTCATGCTTTTAGCAAACTCATCGGATAATTCAGATTTCTTCTTTAAATAAAAATCTAAATTAGAACAGTTCGAAAAGCTTTTTAGTGTATCTGTTCCAGTTGACTTCACAAAGTTAATCTTCTTATCTTGTTTTAAAAATTGTTTTGCCTTCGTCAATGGATCAGATGAAACTGATGTTTTCGCTTGAGCATACATACGTTCATGTTCAAGAACTTTGGAAGTTTCATTGTAAAACACACTCTCAATAAGTTCAGGTCTGATAATACTTATTGGAATATCTTTTTCAGTGAACATCGTATCCATTCCCTTTAACTTAAAAACTCTAGCCGATGAAGACTTAGAACTCGGAGGATAAATGAAATGCATTAAGTCCTCGTCAGAAATCTTTGGTTTAACTGACTTCTTTGTCCTCACTGGTTTGGTTTTCACAGTTTCTTCCTTGTTCATTTGAGATTTGAATGAACCATACACAGCTTCCTCAAACTCTTGAGGTTCGCAAAGAATATGATTAGAATTAGGAATGTTCTTATTCTTGTGTATTAACTCAGGTTCAAACACATCTTCAATAATCACTTTATCAACATTTTCAACAAAGACCTTTTTACTTTCCACATGAGGTTTTTGAGAATCAACTTGGGATTTAACAATTTCAGGTTTAACCAATTTAGGTTTTTCAGAAATCACAGATTCTTTTTGAATCAAATCCTTTTCTTTTCTTGCAAAAGGATTAATTTTATAATCATTATGAAAAGGTGGTGGAATTTCAACAAAATCAATACCTTTCTTAGAATCCTTTTGTTTTCCAGATACTTCAATAATTTCATTCAACAGAAAAGATGAATTCCTAAATATTCCCAATTTGTTCTTCAAATCAAGAACCTCATTCTCAAGCTCAGTTATCTTAGAACGATGTTTTAAAATTTCCTGAAACTTTTGGTCATTAATGGTCATTTTCACAGATAACTCGGCTTTGAGATCGTGGTTACTTGTCGACAATGCTTCAATCTTTTCTCGAGATCTCCTTTGCGATTAAAGAGATTGTCGATAAGTATCATTAAGAGAAGCAATTTCTCTTATAAGATTATTATTTTGATTTTTCAATGCTTCTAACTTAGATTTGTTAGATTCACAGTCAACATATGATGCTTTAACAAATGAAGTAGTAGAAATAGAATTACTAACCTCATTGATCTTAGCCATGCAAGCAAACATTGATTCCGAAGGTTTGTCGCAAGAGTCGTCAGAATCAGATCCAGAATCATTATCGGAAGACATCGCACTACCAGTAGCATCTTGACAATCTTTATGTAACCCAAACATAGCCAAATTTGCTTGAACATCATTACATAGTAACCGTTGTGACCAATCAGTTCCATCTGCTAACATTGCTTGTGTTGTAGAAGAAAATGGTTTCTTTTCAGCATCACTTCCTCGTGGTGTAGAAACATTTTGACTTTGACAATGAGGTCCAGTGTATTCTTTCCTTGGTTTGTCACATTCCTTCGCGAAATGCCCAAATTCTTGACAATTATAACACTTTTCTTTTAATTTGTCAAAACCCAACTTCATGTTTAAAGCTGGAAGATCTTTTCCAGTTCTCTCATGAATCTTTTAACTTTACGAACGATCATAGCCATGTTCCATTTCAAATCCATGATTTCTAGATCATCTGGATCTATCTGATCATAGTCCTCATCTGTTAAATCACTTTTGGCAATTTTACTACTCACTAGGTTTTTTTCATATGAAGACATAAAAGCCGTCAGAAAAGAAAAGTTTTGCTCAGCTTCCTTCATATTAACACTAGGTGGTGTAGCAAATGGATTGGTATTAGTTGAACTTCCAGAACCACCCGAATTACCAGCAGAGTAGAAACAAACTTTTGGATCATTAAACATAGTTGATTTTTTTTCACTTGCAGCATGAGTAAGAAAAGCAGTGATTGGAGAGATCGTTGAACTAAGAGGCATACTTCCACCATAGAAAGCTGGATCTTGATTTTCTTGGGAGGATTTTTGACACTTAAGATCATATTCTATAGCTTCGATCTTTTGTAGAAATTCAAGTGCCGTCAAGTCTTCATTCAGAAAATAATCATTCTCTTTCAAAACCATTAGAAATGTTGAGTAGGAACTTGGAAGCACACTTTTAATAGTGTCAATTTTGTCTCTTTCAGAAATTTCCATTTTCATCTTAGCCATTTCAACAATTAAATGACTAAATCTTGTTGTCATCTCTTCAACTGTTTCTCCTTTCAATAAATTAAAATTTCTAAACTGAAACTTGAGCATCACTTTCTTACTCTCAGCTGTGTTTCCCATGCTTCTCATACGCAGATATTGAAATAGAGATGCACATCTCTTGATACTACCAACTTGATGAAAGATATTTTCTGGTAAAGCCATAGTCAAAGTAGAATATGCTTTTATCTCGATTTCTAAAGCTTTCTTCTCTTCTTGTGAGTATTGAGAAACAGCTTTAGGAGTATATCCAATAGTATCATCACCAATCATTGGTGCAACATAAACTTCATCAAGACAATATGAGCAGCCAGGATGAACCGATCCCAAATGTGCACGAAACTGAGGTTCCCACTTGGTAAAGTCACTAAACTTCATCAATCTTGGACATTTAGAATGGGAACCTATCTCGGTATCAAGTTGCAACATCTGTTGCATCAACATATTTTGAGACGCTAATGCATACATACCAGCCGTCTTTGAAAATCGAATCAAATAATGAAATATCTTAACGAATCAGTGAACAGCTATAGCGAACTGTGAACAGTTATAGCGAATCACGAACTGTGTTTAACGAATCAACGAAAAGGTATAACGAACTATGAATAGTGTAGCGAATCAAGTCTTCACAAAGTTAAAACTGATCAGTAATGAAGTACTTTAACGAATGAGGTGAGTGCTTTAGCGAATCAAAAGTCAACTTAACGAGTCAACTTAACGAATCACAAATAAGGTTAATGAATCACCCAAATGGTGAAACAGATAACGAATGAGATGAAGGTTTAACGAATCACAAGTCAACTTAACGAATTGACCAAACGAATTAACCAAGTCAACTTAACGAATTGACCAAACGAATTGATCAAACGAATTACAAAGGATTAGTTTAGCGAATCAGATGATAATCAGTAATGAATCGCCAACATAAACTTAGCGAATCACTAAGGAATGCTAGCGAATCAGCTACAGTAGATTAGCGAATCACATTATAGCGAATCAGGTTGTTACAACCGTTTGTAACAAACTCTGACACCTTATGCCACGTGGCAAAGGTTGTTATGACACAAATCCCAAGAAGAACACGTGTCACACGAATCAGTTAATCTAGTTAACGAACTAGATAACACGAATCAATAACTCACACGAACTGGCTAACGAACAAGGTAGCGAAGTAACACTGTTGATAACGAATCACCAAGAAACATATAGCAAATCACCAGGAAGAAGATAACGAATCAAGTTCATCTTCAAATCTTCAAACTAATTTCCAGAAATTATGAAGATTAACCCAGAAACCCAGAAATACCAAATTCGTAATACAACCTCGTTACTCAACCAAATTGCACAAATAACCAATCAAAATTCTCGTAAACCAATTCCGAATCCAATACACATATCCTCGTAATCGATTAACACGTAACCAAATCAAATTCACCAAAAACAAACACCCTGTTTCGGACTTAAACCGAAACCAAAACCAGATCACTCAATTCCAATTCAAACCTCAATTCCTCTTAACCACACCTATCCATACCTTAACCACACGAATTCCATTCAATCCGTACATAATTCAACCAAAATAAACTCAAATTGATTCAAAATCAAACAAAATCGAAAAACTTAATAATAATAACAATAAAAATAACACTTAAAACACCAAATCAAGTGTAAAGAGCACCAACAGCTTTGATACCACTTGTTTGATCCCGAGACACCAATCGATAACAATAACAGATCTCAGATCTGTGAATATCCGATTAGTACTAGAACTAGCTCATAATTAACACCGATTCAGTGTTGTATATATATGTATATATATTATCAATACATTAGTAGTATAATATTAAGGTGAAGCTTGCAAGAGATCTGGACAGCAAAACTCCCCAAAAATTTTTTTCAAAACTTAATTTACAAGTGAACAGTTGTTCACTATATATAGATGGCGACCTGGTTCGCTAACATCCCCTAGCGAACCAGCTTCCCCTTCGTTACATAACTTAACATAACGAACCACCCCCTGATTCGTTAACATCCCCTAACGAATCAGGAGGGAATATATTATAATGTCTTAGTTCGCTAACATCCCTAGCGAACTAGACTTAACCTTAACGAACTAGTCTTAGTTCGCTAACATCCTAGAGAACTAGACTTAATCTTAACGAACTAGTCAAATATAAACATTAAATATTACATTAATTATCAAATAAACATTAACGATAAATACAAAGACTCCAGACGCAAAACCGTGCACTAACATGGTCTGACTTTATCTTTGACTGTCTTGGTCAAGGTCAAAATTGACAAGAACACAGAGAGTCAAACTTGCAAATTCAAGATCAATTCGTCCATAATTATCGATGGATATCCGAACAATGATCAAACAAGTCTCGGAAACACATTGCGAAGCAAATGATATCGATTTGAGAAGCCAAAACATAAACTAAAGTCATCAAATTAGGGTTTTAAACACTGTATAAACCCCAATAATAATCACATATAATCAACCCAACAAACAGTATTCAAAAGTTAATCAAAGGGTACCATTGAACTCGGAAGCCCATTCCGATGATCATGGTAACCGATTCAAGATCCAAAACAGTATATAGATTAAGGTTCAAAGAAACCTCAAACGGCGGTAACCAAATTAACTTAAAAACCCTAGGCAAACTGTATAATCTTTGACGAAAAATATAAAGAAATGATTGTCTATACCCTGTAATCACAATGATATACTCAAAATACTAAAAATCAAAGATCGAAAAATCTTAGAAATTTTTGCAGAGTAACAGTGTAAATAGAGAAGATGAAGAAGATGTATAGGACGGTTCGTATGCACGCCGTCCTATATACACAGTCCTTACACTCTTCCCAATGTACAAATCAAACAGATTCGTTTGAAATGTGAAATAACAAATCAGATGATTCATTAATACGTGTCGTGACGAATTAGATTCAATTCGTGTCAGAGTGCGGAAGCGAATTAGAGTAACGAACTAGAAGGTAGTTCGTTAAAATGGCCTAATTCGTTAGCCAAAACTTAACGAATTACAAGTAAGTTAGTTTAATAAATAAATAAATAAATAATAAATTTAACATTAACTTAAAAAAAATTACCGAGAACCTTTATTTCGATAATCGAATACCTTAAAAGTCGTTTCACGTTTTGAAACAGATAAATTAAAATAATTTAAAAATAATCTCAATTGGTATCAAGGCAGGAGCTGCACTCGGTACATTAATTAATTTAAATAATTAAATATTTTAATAATATGTAAAAATAAAAACGAAAATATTTTTGGAATTTTAAATTTTTGTTAAAACGAAATATTTACTAGAAAATTATCCGAAAATTAAAATGTAAAAAGAAAAAGGAAAGTATTTTTGTGTTTTTGTATGATATTTTCAAAAGCAGTACATATTTTTGGATTTTTGTCAAGTTTGAGCAGAGAATCATATTGACCAAATTGCTCTTCCATCACAGTTTTATATTTCAGCGATATTGTGACTGGTGTTAAGTCGGTCATTGGTATTGTTGTCCACTTAAATCTAATAATAAACTTTCAAGTGGTTTTGTGATATGATTAACGGTTCAATTAGAGCACAGAATATCGGAAACTACTAGCCTCTAATCTCGGTTCAAGCTAAATTTGATTTTTTTCCATATCACCCCAACTTGACTTAAACCATTATATTGTTGATCGAAATTTGATTCTTATAGAAGTTTATGATCAATGCATTGATTTTCTGTTACTATGAGTGAATGTGCATGAGTCCATCTGTCGGTTTACATACATTGTATCCCCGGGGGTCCGTTTCTTAATGGTATTAATACGCGCACAAGGGAGGAACAATGTATGACTAACATCGGATTTTGATCAAGTCAGCAATTTGGATTTGTACGAGGTACAACAGTGATCAAGTTTAATGACTTTGGGTTTGATCTAAAACTGAATAAAATATTCATGCATATGAATACCCAGATGATTAAGCCGCATAAAGACTCACAATGTCCAGAACCTCAATGCTTGTTATTTGCTTTATTTTATTTTTGGGGGATCAAACAAATATAAGGCTTGAGTATGACAGGTTATTACATTTCTGCCATCCTTACCGAGACTTTTCCTAGAGACTAACACCTCTTTCAATTTGGCGTTTCTTTATATTTATATCACATACTTTACTCTACTTATTTGTTTTAAGATCTACCAATGCACCAATGCAATTAAGCACACAGTCTTTTAAGCTTACTTCTTGCTGGATTTGGAGTCAAGATAGTCCAATGTACTATCATTTTCTCTTTTTGCTTCAAAAACTCAAAATTTTGAGGAGCATAAAAAAAATAAAGATAAATTTAATCGCCCCAGTTAACTTAAGGACTATAAATAAATGGTTGTTCTATCAATTCACAAGTGAATAATAGGACCAAGACATGCAAGCATGCTTCACAAACTTAAATAATCGACATTATTTTCAGCGAGAAAATAATCTAAAAACGCATAACGAACGCCCCAACTACTTTCCATTATCAGGTAAATGGCTATCCTGAAGGTTCACAAGAAACTATCAGGACCAAACATATACAAGTATATGTCCTTCAATTGTAGATAATTGACATAATTTTCAACGAACGCATGCAAAAATCTTTTTGGTTTTTCTCTATACATACTTTAAAAACACAATCTTTTTGTCTTTTTCCCTTTTCTTATAAACAAAATAAACTTCACAATCTTTTTGGATTTTCAAATTTTTCTGTACAAACTGAAATCACAATCTTTTGGATTTTCAAAATGTTTTTGGTAT
>NW_027501242.1:0-60875 GCF_021521415.1 Bidens hawaiensis | reverse complement strand
TTCAAAATAAAATTAATTTAGTTTTTGGTTAACGCTTCATGGGTGTATGGCTTTATGGCCTTAAATCCTGTATTTATGGGATGCGTCCGGTTTCCGGACACTGTGAGTCTTTATGCGGCTTAATTATCTGGGTATTCATAAACATGAATATTCAAAAGCTTTTAGAGCAAACCCAAAGTCATTAAACTTGATCACTACTATACATCGTACAAATTAATTACTGACTAGATCAAAATCCGCTATTAGTCATACAATGTTCCTCCCTTGCGTGCGTCTTAATACCAGTAAGCAACGGACCCTAGGGGATACGATATATGGAAGCCTATAGATGAACTCATGTATACTCATTCAAATTAAAGGAAGCTTGATGTCTCGCTTCATAATGGGGGTATACCTTGTAGTGGGGATTGTGAGTTGAGATTGTTTAGTTTATAAATCTATAAAATCTTTATTTTGATCAGTAGCATAATGGTTTAATTTAAGTTGGGGTGATACGGTAAAAGTCAAACTAAGCTTGAACCGAGATTAGAGGCTGATAGTTTCTGCTATCCTGTGCTTTAGCTGAAAATTAAATCATATCACCAAAATACTTGAAGGTTTGTTATAATATTTAAGTGGACAATATCAATGACCGACTTAACACCAGTCATAATAGCGCTGAAATATAAAACTGCGGTGGAAGGGCAATTTGGTCAATATCATTCTTTGCTTAGCTCACAAAAATATGTACTGCTTTCGTAGAATAGTTTTCTTATTTATTTTTGTTTTATGTGCTTTTTATTTCGAAAAGATTAAAAAAATCCAAAATATTGTGTTTTTCTATTTTTTGTTTTCTGCTTTATTTTCGATTTTCGAGCTAAAGGGTACGTATTTGAAAAAGAAAATACCAAAAAGATTTTCCCAATTTTATTTAATAATTTTATTTGATTAGATTAAATTATTTGGTTTTTAACTTATGTGTTTGAACTCAAAGCACAATAAGGTATGGCATCTTACACTGAGTGGTAAGTTTCTTAAGGTAAAGTTCATCAGGAAACGGGTTTCGGTGCATTATTTAATACTTGAAAGTTAAGATAAAAAGGTTTCTAATGCTAGGTCTAATGGGATTAATATGTCGTTTTGTATTTTGTAAAGGGCTAAACTGTCATTAGGTGAAACTTTGTAAAGTGAAACGTATAAGTAAGAGGACATATAAGCTTACAAGACCGTATAAGCTTATGCGGATCCTGATCTTATACGTTGTCACTAGTCACCTATATATAGGATTTCTCTTGTCAGATTTATATCAGTTGGAACAATTGTAATTCAGTTTGTGCTTTCAAAGTTATATTAATATACTGAGTATTAAGAGTGTTTGTGTTGTAATTTCTTTATGATATATTTTCGTTATATCATACCGTATAGTAAATATATTCTTTCGATCCTAATCATTACGATTCTACGTACATGATGTTTAGCATGATCAGGAGTACGTCCTTTCAATTACTCGCTGATTATTTACTACTGATTACAGCACATTCGGATCTTGTTATTCAATATGGGAGGCTCTTATGAACAAAGAACGTGGTAACGCTTACATGAGAAAGTTAAAAATGAATTTGATTAAAAAGGAGTTTGATATATTTTCCATGGTCAAAGGTGAAACAATGCCTCAAATGATTTAAAGATATTCTCACCTTGTGAACGAGATGAAAAGATTAGGTACTAACAAAGAAGATTTTGAGTATATTGATAAGCTAGCTGATGCTTTGCCTGATGACTGGAGTACTTTTATCATGATTCAACAATCAAATCCAGTAGCTTATGCAAGACTCATGTTGTCTCGATTCATTGAGATATTAGAGGCACACGAACTTGAGTTGAGAAAGAAACAAAAAATTAAAAATTCATCTGGTGTTCAAGACATTGGTCAGTATTTTAATTCTTCACAATATGTGATTGCTCCAAGTCAAAAGATTCAAACTTCGTATGTGACAAATAGTAGTTTTGATGGAAGTTCTTCTCAAACCAATATTCCTCATTTCCCAAGTTCCTATGTTGGTACAAATGCTTCAACTGATGTTCCTGAACAAACATCAAAGACAGCAAGTCCATCTTCTGATGTTGTACAATGCAATATTGCTGTGAATATTAAAAACGACAATGGACTTACAATGGAGAATGTTCAAGAGCTTATGGCATTTTTGGGTTCTGTTTTGGAGTCATATGAATGCTTAATTGTTGGTCGTATTGGAAACTAAAAACATGACAAATAAAGATTATGATCAGATCGACCCAGAAGAGATGGAGATGATGGACATCCGTTGGTGCATTGCTAGTGTGGTTAGGAGGGCTCAGAGATTAGGGAAATCACTGGTAAATAGTGTTTGTATGGAACTACTACGAAGTTGGGTTTTGACAAGTCGAAGGTTAGATGCTTTAGATGCAAAGAGAAATGGCATTTCTAGATGGAGTGTACCAATCCTGAAGTTGGAGATTCAACTCCTAATCCATTTGGTCGAGACAACAACCGATAAGCAATTTATCATCAAAGCTCACCACCACAAGCTGAGAAGAAACAAGAAGCTTCATCATCAAAGGCTTGTCATGCTCAACTTGATGAAGGTTTCAACTGGAATTCGGTGGTTAACAAAGCTAACATAGCAGAGATAGTTGGTGAATGTTCTCAAGAAAAAGAAGACAAGATTGATAAAGAAATTGGAAATGTCACTAAAGGAATGATTGATTCCGAAGAAGATATTTCTACTAAGGATTCTCCAAAGAGTTTTGAATCAATTCCAAATGAATTTTTTAAATCATTTTTGCCACCTTATGTATTTGAAAGTTTTGCAGGTTGGTTCAATGGCGAAGAAGTGCCACATGGGAAGATAGATTTTGGAAGTGATGATAAGTTAGAGGAGGAAACTAGTGAGATTGATGTTGCATCAAAGAGTGACTCAAGTGACAATTCTGAGTTGACTAATCTAGAAGAAAGTTCTGTTGAGGATGATGTTACTATCCTTCAAGCTAGCATGGCTGGTCTGGTAAAATTTTCTCCTCATGAAATTCAACGCATTTGTGAGTCATATGAAGAAAAAGAATTTGTTATTAATTCATTGATAACAGATTTTAATTTGCTTAAAAGGGATTATGACAAAATGTTTCTTGATTTTCAAACTGTGAAATAGGCTTATGACAAACTTCAAAAGTGTGAGAAAAAATTGTGGAGCAAAATTTTGCAAGATGAAAAAACTATTACTATGCTCACTCACACTATTAATGACAAAAAATTGCCATTAATAGACATGTGGATGAAAAAGTTGAATTAAAAAGAGAATTGGAATTTATTATAATTGAAGTTGAACGAGGAAACAAAGATGACAAGTTATTCAGCTTCTAGATATGTTTTGGATCACATTATTCCAAAAGATATTCCAAAATATCATGTGGTTCCGCCTCCTATCTGTAGTTCTTATGTTCCAAAAGAATCTGAAGGATTAATCAAGGCGTTGAATGTGGTGACTGATTCACCACAACATGATACTATGAGTGCTAACATGGTGTTAAATATGTTCATAGTTCTGAGTGTGATCGTGAGATTGTTAAGAAAACTGCTGAATTTGTGCTAGATGAATCTGAAAGTTCATCTAAAGAAAGTGTTAAAAGTGGTAATCAATATGAGAAACTAAAACCCATATCAAATGGTAAAACTGGTAGAAATGATAATCAAAATTTAAGATTTGCTAAAACCTGGTTTTATTATAAACAAAAGGATATTGGTTTCAAAGAGGACAACCAAAAGACTGAAAACCACAAAATGGTTTTCAAAAGATTGTGTTTGTGAAAGGTGAGACCTCTAAAGCACAAAAGGAGGCTATCTTTACAAGACAATCAAATGATGAGTTTTACAAAATATTAAGCCTAAAAGAGCAAAGCAAGAGATTCATGATTATTCAGCTAACTAATTTGTTGATAGGAATAAGTGTTTCTGTTGCAATGAGGAAGGACACTTGTTCTATTCGTGTTTTAAAAGATCTTGTCAAGGGAGTAAACATGTGGTGAATAAAAACCATATCTTAAAATTCCTATGGTTAAGCCTACACCTCCACTGTTAAGATTTTAAAGAGAGGTGTAGACAAGGAAATGGTTAAAAAGATTTTGAAAGTGGGTGAATCTTCAAATGCCAAGAAAATGATAGTTTTATAAAAAGAAAGGTTCTGTTGGTCAAAACTGGGTGGCTAAGGTTAAAACTAATGAACAAAGTGTTAATTCACCTAATCAAAGTTCTGTGTTGATAAATGATCAAGTGGTTGAACAATCTAACGGGTCTTTAAATTTGGATGTTAATCATCATGAGGAACAAGTTGTTTCATCGAGTTCATGTTTGTCTAATGATTTATTGTCTAATATTGAATATGATGATTTTGAGGACGTTTTGAATGAAAAAATGAAACAACCCAAGACCAAGAAGGCTTGGGTTTCCTTGTTTCAGTAACTGCTTGTTTCTGTAGGGGCTCTCAAGATCAAATGATTCTCGTTGGATAATGGATAGTGGAGCCTCTCGCCACATGACTGGAACTCTTCATCTTTTAAAGAATGTCCATTCTATTCGTGGGGGGTATGTGGGATTCGTAGGAAATCAAGGTGGTCAAATTGTTAGAGAATGGACGTTATCAAATGGGAAAGTAATGTTTGAAAACATATAATACATCACCGAGTTAGAGAATAACTTACTGAGCATATCTCAAATCTATGATAAAGGCTTTTCAACTCATTTCAAAAATCAAGACTGTTTAATTCTCAAGCCGGGGTATAAAATTCCAGATGAGTGGATCTTAATGAAGGCACCAAGAGAAAATGATCTTTACGTGTTGAACATGAATGTTGCTTCATCAACACAAGCCCCCAAAATGGCGGTTGTTTGTGGATAACAACTGTCATTTTGAAATTCAAATTTCCTGCAATATAATAAGATTAGACATGAGTCAGACGTAATTATTATCATCCATCTTGATTAATGCCTGCCTCCTATATATTCGATTACTATAATCCATTTATAAACACACTCTCGGCGACTGAACAAGTATCCTTCTCTTTCTTTTCTTTTCGTTTTCTTTTTAATATGTCGACCCGTCTCCATTTCATCTTCTTCTGAACAATCAGAGTCCAGCGATCTCCGACCACAACGTCTTCTTTCTAACCCCTCATCAGAGATCTGTAAATTCACCGACAAATTGATGATCTCCGATCATTATTTCCGGCCGTTACCATTTTTCGTCCTTTCGATTCCACAGTCCGAAGTGATTTTATTTCAAAAACCTGCATCTGCTTTCCGTCTCAACTTTTTTTAATCCGCTACACATATCCCTTTCCAACTTTTACCCAAATTTTCTTTACTTTGATCGGAATTAGCTACATTCAGGCAATGCCCATGTTGTGGAGGGTACTGCGCACCATCGAAAGGATCATTGACGAAGAAGGTCTTGAGTTCGGCTTATCGGAGTTGTCTTATCTTTACACTCTAGTCACCCACGACTCTAATCGTTTTTTTTTTAATCAAAGCTACACCAACTGAATCCCATCCTTAAAGCTACCCAGAATGGTGCCTTTTGGAAAACCCAGTTTTTCTTTGTAAAAAAGGACTCAATCCCTGGTGGGTCTGATCTACCCAAGTGGTGGATCAAGAAGGGTAGGATCCTGGATCCTTAGGTAACACGGAGAGGATCAATGATTCTTCAACTAATGATTTATTTTTTCTTTCACAGTTGATAATTTTGCTTTTTTGGCTGAGCTTTCCAGAGTCAAAGAAGGAGTGAAGAAGTTTCTTACACTGGATTCAGAAATCAGAACCTTTCAAGCCAAGTTTACTGAAGCTTTCCAAGAATCAATTTCAGAGTCAATCAGCAACATGTCAAGTAAGAACTTCAATAACATTATTTGATATTAGTTAAAAATAATAGAAAACTTATCTTTAAACTGTGCTTTGTAGGTGCTCAGAAGTCTGGTAGGTCTGCATCCCAATTATCTCTGGAAGACATTGATTGTCCGATGGTGAAAAAGGAGACCCCCAAGAGAACACAGGTTCACTAAACCACGTCCGGTGACAACTCGCGCCAAGTCTGGAGCTTCCAATAGAAAGAAGACCACCGATCCAAAAGACCCGTTTGAGGCTGGAAAGTATCTCATCACCACCGTAATTATCCTTTATCCTCTTTATTAGTTGTTGTAGACCCAAAATCCTTTTAAACATATTTTGTCGTCATGTACAGCCATGGATTCCGCCAAGAGTTACTATGACAAGATTCTTAAAGAGTATAAAGAGACCCTGTCTGGAATGAGGTCTATGGCTGCTGCTAAGGACAAGACAATCTTCAAGCTGACCAAGGAGAAGAAACAAGGTGAGGAACACGCATCCTTAGTTGAGGCCCAGCTACAGGAGGAGGTGACCCGCACTACCAACGATTCGCAAATCTGGGCCTCCAAGTCTGTTCTTCAAGCCAGGAACAAGATTGTGACTGACGCTAACGATCCTTCCTTCGACAAATCAGCATGGGATTTGGCAAAGTGGAAGCAGTCGCTGGTGCGTTGGGCGGTGGTAATGAAGGATAAATAAGACCTCGAGCCCACTTTTTTATTTGTTGGTGTTTTAATGAATATTTGTTGGTTTGTACTTAAGACAATATTTAATTAGGGTAAAGGATTTGTGATCCTTAAGACAATTGTGAGGGATAGCAAAGGTGGAGGGATCATATTTTTTAGGGGATGAAGCCTTTGATGCCCCTTTCCTTTATCTTTCCTACACTTTAAAACTGTTAATAACACCTGCTTAACCCGGGTGGATGGTCCATCTTTTGTATAGTGAAAACCGGGTTAAGGTTTTTGGTAAGCCCATGTGACTTTTAATAATAATGACTTTAATCTTTTGACTATTTTCCTGTTGTCTATTATTATTAAAGTATTGCTGTTATAGTTTTAGTTTTATTAAAAGTTTTGAGAAAAGTTTTAAGAAAAGTATTAAGGATAAATTATCCTGGTAAAAATAGATTAAGACCCTGTCTGGAATGAGGTCTATGGCTGCTGCTAAGGACAAGACAATCTTCAAGCTGACCAAGGAGAAGAAACAAGCTGAGGAACACGCATCCTTAGTTGAGGCCCAGCTACAGGAGGAGGTGACCCGCACTACCAACGATTCGCAAATCTGGGCCTCCAAGTCTGTTCTTCAAGCCAGGAACAAGATTGTGACTGAGGCTAACAATCCTTCCTTTGACAAATCAGCATGGGATTTGGCAAAGTGGAAGCAGTCTCTGGAGCGTTGGGCGGTGGTAATGAAGGATAAAGAAGACCTCGAGCCCACTTTTTTATTTTTTGGTGTTTTAATGAATATTTGCTGGTTTGTACTTAAGACAATATTTAATTAGGGTAAAGGATTTGTGATCCTTAAGACAATTGTGAGGGATAGCAAAGGTGGAAGGATCATATTTTTTCAGGGATGAAGCCTTTGATGCCCCTTTCCTTTATCTTTCCTACACTTTAAAACTGTTAATAACACCTGCTTAACCCGGGTGGATGGTCCATCTTTTGATAGTGAAAACCGGGTTAAGGTTTTTGGTAAGCCCATGTGACTTTTAATAATAATGACTTTAATCTTTTGACTATTTTCTTGTTGTCTATTATTATGAAAGTATTGCTGTTATAGTTTTAGTTTTATTAAAAGTTTTGAGAAAAGTTTTAAGAAAAGTATTAAGGATAAATTATCCTGGTAAAAATAGATTAAGGATATTCCTGAATCCTTGAACATATGAATTTATAAAGATTTAATCCGAACAAATGTAAATAGATAAGTGAAGATCATACCATAAGGTCTAATTAGACCTAAGTTACCACAAATGTGAATGCTTCCAAGATCCTTGTAGTTAGACTTAGGATACCTTATGCAAATAACATTTCATATTAACTGGGATTAAACTCAACAAACTAGGGACAAGCCCAACAAACTGGGGACAAGCCCAAATAAACTGGGGACAAGCCCAACAAACAAGGGACAAGCCCAAATAAACTGGGGACAAGCCCATATATACGGATGTTAAACTGGGGACTTGCCCGAACCGGGATTTAACCCAAACGTAAGTGACGTGAAAACGACAAAACCTTAGCTAACATGAAAATGTTAGAAACCTTGGAACTTGAGCTAACATGAAAATGTTAGAAAACTTGAGTATGGTACGTCTACCATTAATTCGTAGGATCCTCCATATAGCCGAAAGCAATGAAATTGTCAGCCACTAAGCGTGTACTGGTCCCATTACCCCTTACTATACTTTGGATAGCGTGCGCTACAGGCGAGAGTGTAGAAACTCTAATTCGTGAGAAAGGTAAAAACCTTTAAGCCTTGGAAGATGTGATCATCGGGGGTCACACCTTAATCTGGGATTAGACCAGGGAGATATTGATGTACCTTAGACGTGAAGAAGAGGTCGCCAACCTCTTAATCATTGAACTCTTAATAAAATCTGCATTATCACCTAAAGCTTGGAAAAAATAAATGTTAAGGATATATTATCCTTTGGTTAGTAATATAAATCTGAAATGAATAAATGATAAGATAAGAGTTTGCCAACTTTGGGATCCTTGATCCTTAATAAATCCTTGATCCCGATTAAACGAAGTATTTCTTAAGATGGATTGGCAGTCGGTCACCTTCTATGGTAAGTAGATGATACGCCCCATTTCCTGCTTCTGATTCAATCAAGTAGGGTCCTTCTCACTTAGGTGCAAGCTTTCCATCTGCGGTGTTGGGTCAAGAAACTGACCAAAGGGGGAGATTGTTGAGTTAAATATTTGACCAAAATGAAGTACATGGAAGATTGGAATCTTCTCAACCTCCTCAGAATTCGCTAAGTATGGATCCGGGTACACCTTAGACTTCCGAGCAAGCTTTTACTTAGCCGGGTATGATATTTTGTCTATCGGGCAAGGTTTACTTCAAGTAGTCTTCTTTAGTGGATATCCGAGCAAGGTTTGAAAATTAGTGCATTGCCGGGCAAGGTTCACTAGTTTATGTAAATCCGAGCAAGGTTCACTTTATCAAGCAAGTCTGTTCTTCATAGTCAAGTAAGGTTCTCTTCCGAGTAAGCTTTTGGCTAACCAAGTCCATGAGGCCAAGTGATTGGAAGACCGGGCAAGGTATTCTTTAATAATTATGGTCCAAGCAAGCTTGATATATAAATGGAATATCTCTAAGTAACATCGGGCAAGGTTCAACTCAAGCAAAGAACAGTACTGCCGAGTACACTTTGCTAATAAGTTATTGTATACCAAGGAGTTGAATGGACCATCGAAGAACAAGGTTGCTCGTAAGGGTTTGTCGGGCAAAGTCTGGCAAAGTCAAGAAGACTGAAGTCTACCCGGTGAGTATTTTACTTGGTAAAATACTCTTCAAGTAAAGTCTACCCGGAAACTGATCCCGAGCATACTTCTATGTTACCAAGTCTAAGGCAGGCAGAGCACATAGTCTACTCGGAGAAGTTTACTTATCCAGAGCCTACCCGGAAGACTTGTTTTACCCTTAGAATATATTCTGATTATGTAATTTGAATATGTATGTATGTTTGGGGTGAAGGAATGACAGATGTCCTAGGTTGGCAGGCCTATAAATAGAATGTTTTAGGGCACGGCGCCTACGGAAGAAGAGAGGCCTAAGGACAGACACTTTATTAAGATAGAATATTGTGTGTGATGGCCGTCTTTGTACGGATAAACCCACCTTCAAGAAACCCTAAATCGATTATCCTATTTGTATGTTGAATGTTATATAAATGGAAATATTTTGAGTGAATCTTGTTTGTGTTGGTTGTCATTGAATACTTATTAAGCAACCGTATGTTTGTTATTGATTCCGCCTTTAACAAACGGATATCTTTCTAAATATAGCAACCCGTCATTAACTCCCTTGTCGACACATCAATCTGTGTGAGTTATGACATGATTAAGTAAGATCCAGCTGAAATTGAGGGACCTGACATGCGGGATTAGTTGTATTTTGGAAAGCCTTCCTTAAGACCAAATCTCCTTCTTGAAATCTTTGAATCATGATATTCTTGTTGTATGCCCCAGCTGTCCTTTGTTGGTATGCTTCCATTCTGATCTTTGCTAGGTCTCTAAGCTTATCAATAGTATCTAGATCTTGGATAAGAGTTTCATTGTTGGCCTGAGGATCACGGATGCTTGTTCTGGCAGTAGGAACCATAATCTCTATAGGAATTACAGCTTCTGATCCAAACACCAACGAGAAGGGTGTTTGACCAGTTGCATTCTTGGGTGTTGTTCTATCAGCCTAAAGAACATAAGGAAGCTCCTCGGCCCATTTGCCTTTGTTGGATCCTAACTTCTTCTTGTTTGACTCTGCTTGATCATTGGCTTGAGGATGAACTGGTGTAGAAGTGATCATCTTGATGCCCCAACTATCACAAAAGTTAGTAGTTTTTTTCCTAATAAACTGGGATCCATTATCACAAACAATTTCTGATGGGATACCAAATCTAGTTATAATGTTTCTTTTAATGAAGGATATAACTTGCATTTCTCGGACTTGCACGAATGCTTCTGCCTCAATCCATTTAGAGAAGTAGTTTGTCATGGAAAGCATAAAGACCTTTCCACCTGGTGCTTTTGGTAGCTTGCCTACGATATTCATTCCGCATTTCATGAAAGGCCATGAAGAGGATATAGGATATATAGGTTTTGTTGGCTGGTGAAGGATGTTCCCAAGCCTTTGGAAAGAATCACACTTCTTTGAGTATTCAATTGCATCCTTCTTCATGGTTGGCCAGAAGTACCCAGTCCTAAGTATCCTGGAGAATAATGTGTTTCCCCCTGTGTGGTTGCCGCAATCGCCTTCATGGAAGTCTTGTAGCACCTTTTGTATTTCAGGATCCTCGATGCATCTCAAATAGGGACCTGCAAGAGATTTTCTATATACGGTATCTTGTAAAATAACGAATTGTGATACCTTTAATCAGAAAGCTTTAGGATTTTCCCCTGTAGGGATTTCTCCGTCTTCTAGGAACTTCATGATTGGAATGATCCAAGATCCTATTTTTGGTGAGGATGAAGGATCCTTAAGTTCTTCTGTGTGATCCGCTGTCACCTCCATAGCTTCCTATTCTCCAATTGCCGGAGATAATATATATGTGAATGACGGGTATCTTTACATCATCCAGGATCTTGAAGGATGATGCAAAGTTTGCTAAGGCATCCGCCCCAGCATTTTCTTCTTTTTGGTACTTGCATGATACTAAACAACTCGAAGGATTTTGCTAGTTCCTCCACAATTTCTAAATACTTGATCATGTTCTAACATTTCATGGCATAAGACCCGTTAAAAGTGGTTAGTTATAAGTAAAGAATCTATATAAACTTGAAGATACCTAATCCTCATTTGTTTGGCTAAAAGTAAACCTGCGATAAGTGCTTTGTATTCTGCCTCGTTATTGGTGGCTTGAAATGCACATGCAATGGATTGGGGTATTATACCCCCTGTGGCGATTTCGGTAGAATACCTAATCATGTTCCTCTTACGATGGATGCTCCATCTGTGAAGAGGGTCCAAGGGTCCTTGGTTTCTTCTAGTTGCTGAACTTCCAAATCAGCTTTCTTTTGCATGTCATTACTGAAATCAGCCACAATGTATGCAAGCCCTTGTGACTTAATGGTTGTTCTAGGCTCGTATTGAATAACATATGCACTCACCTTCACAGCCCACTTGGTCATCCTTTCTGACAATTCTGGCTTACTAAGCACATTCTTAACAAAATAGTTAGTTCATAAAATAATAGTATGTGTTTCAAAATAATGTCTCAACTTGGTTGAGGCCATAATTAAAGAAAGAATTAATTTTTCAAGGTGAGAATACATGATCTCTGTGTCTAAGAGGCCTTTATATACATAATATACCGGATGCTGTTGACCTTCATGATCCTTGGCTAGAACAACACTGAATGCATTAATTGAAACAACTAAGTATAGGGACAATGGCCCACCATCTATTGGTTTCATCAAGGCAGGCGCTAAGGATAGATAATCCTTAAATGCCTTCAATGCATCCTCATGCCTTTGAGTACATTCAAACTTCTTATTCTTCCTCAAGATATCATAGAAGTCTTTGCACTTCTCTGAGGAACTGGAAATGAATCTGTTGAGGGCAGCTATCCTTCTCGTCAGTCTCTAAACATCTTTAGCATTTACTGGAGACTTCAAATTGATGATGGCTTCAATCTGTCCAGGGCTTGCTTCTATTCCCCTCTTAGTCACCATATATCCTAAGAACTTCCCAGCTTTGACACCAAAATGGCATTTTGACGGGTTCAGCTTCATATTGTATTGTTCCAGGATGTTGAATGCTTCTTCGAGGTATTTGAGGTGATCCTCAACTTTCTTTGATTTCACTGCCATGTCATCTATGTAGACTTCCATGGTATTGCCTAGCTTATCCTTGAACATCATGTTGTCCAATATTTGGTATGTTGTGTCACACCCCGGTCGTAATTGGCGGAAAAACCGAGGCGTGGCGACGGGGTCGTGATTGATTGAGCACAATAGATTTAAAAGTCTAAATGCATAAACTTAAAACATGTCAACATTTCAACAATTCAACAGGTAGCAAATTCGTTCCATTACAACAGATAATGCTAACATCAATCCTAAATGTCTTCCATCTAAGGCCTCTATCAGCTATTTGCTACTTCCTGCTTCATTTCCTGAAAACATGTAACAAAACGTCAACTACATAAAGTAGATGAGTGAATTCATAGGTTTAAGGAAAAAGGGATTATACACAAGCATACTAGACTAAGTTGTAGGGGTTTGTATATAGGGTGTACCATCGGCTAACCCACCACTCCTACAACTTATCCTACCATGCTTGGGTATAAAGCCCGGTTTTAAAAAGGTTTGTAAGACAAGACAAGCGTACCAGACTAGGTTGTAGGGGTTTATATATAGGGTGTACCATCGGCTAACCCTCCACTCCTACAACCTACTCTGCTAAGCTTGTTTATATTTGTAAATCCAAGGTATAAAGATAGGTCAACTAATAATGTAGTGATAAGCCCTACACAAGCATACTAGACTAAGTTGTAGGGGTTTATGTATAGGGTGTACCATCGGCTAACCCACCACTCCTACAACATATCCTACTATGCTTGGGTATGCTTATCAACTCAACCAAGACTGCAAGAGTTATGTATAATGATCCCAAGTATTATTCCCATGCATACAGGTGTAATGATATCAAGGATATATGTATAAAGATACCAAAGAATCATATGTCACCATGTCTTGATGATAATGATGATAATGCATAATGATCACACGAGACCTGACATCAACCCACACAAGACCACACGATGCTACTTGATTTCCATGATGGTAACCCAAATCGATCACTTTGGATACCATGAGAGAATTCTAAAGCGTCCACTTTAGTATCTCTTGGATTCCTAATCGATCACTTAGGAAATCCTTCGGATTCTTAATCGAACACTTCACTTAAGAACCCCATAGGTCACGTGTATTCTAAATCGAACACTTTAGAATCCCACATCTAGTGACGGCCTGTCTACCAATCGACCACTTGGAGACCAAACATATGCACTAGTGTGACCTATACTGCCTATGTTCTCACGACCACTAGACTGTCCAATGAATGATGTGTTTTCATGATAATGTATAACGGGCACATGACTTTGATTTCCAAACGTCCATTGTTCCCTAAGCGATCAATGATTCCCATGTTTACTCCTGAATAACTGATTAGACATACACAACTTCCGAGAAAGTTAAGGTATGAGTAACCTGCCATGATTACTTGTTTCCCCAATGTTCATTGTTTGCAAAATATTTGCCAAGAATGTCTATGATAAAGAATGTTTGAATAAATGAGTTTTGTCAAAACGTGTACAGTTACCATGTTTCCACCCCAATGATTTGAAAAGCTTAAAAGAAAGAGGGGGCTATGAACTCACCTTGTTGGCTAAGTATGGTTGCTAGGGTGGTCGAGTGCTGCCAAACGTCGATCCTCTAAGTCTAGACAAGGACATAATAGGTTAACAACACGCTTTAAGTCTAAGAGTATAAGCCTACGCGACCTCGAGCAAAAACCAAGATTTAAAGTTGAAAACAAGCTGATTCTGGCACATTCGGTCGAATAAGGGCAGGTTCGATCGAATTAGCTACTTGTTCGGTCGAATATGGTATTGGTTCGGTCAAAGGGGCTGGGAAGAACACGTTCAGTCGATTGAGGACTCGTTCGGTCGAGTAGGATGTACATTCGGTCGAATACAATCGTATTCGGTCGAATGTGTATTCTGATTCGGTTAGTCTGTTCGTTTGCCCACTGGTTCGACCGAATGGTCTCTTGTTCGACCGAATAGGAGATGGTTCGACCGAATAGGGGTCTATTCGACTCCTTCAAGCCGGATGACGGAGAAACCTACGGGATTTTGACGATTTTCATGATTTTTCGCCCAAAATCAATGTTTTATACATGGAAATGCTCGGAATCCATAGGGCTATTGATTCCTAACGTTTATAACAACAAAAGTATGCTTTTTGACACCAAAAATGACGATTTTTGACCAAGAACACACTTGAAACATAAGTTGGGGTTTTTGCTCGATTCGGGGCCGGATTTGATGATAAAAACATATGATTTTTAAGAAGATCTTACCAAAAACAACAATAAACAGATTGGTGAACTCGAATTTTGGATTGAACAACTTTCTCTCACTACTCTCTCTCTAGAATTGGGGTGTTTGGGTGTGGGTGTGGAAGAGATGAAAGAAAATGGTGGAGTTTGTTCTTGCACTACGCTTATATACTCGGTTCTATCGGGTTCGGGTTTCGGTTACCTACGGGTCAAGGCTAGCTGAGTTCATAAGTTTTAACGAGCTAGAACTTTTCAGTAAAAATTTTATAAAAATCATTTTTCAAGTAATCGCTTGAAATCTTTTTAAATAAAAACCTTTTATTTTTTTAAAAACACAAAATTAATATTTTTCAAACATAAAAGTTCTTTTTATGAAATAAACATTTTTAGCTGAAATAAACAGATTTTCCAATGATATGGATTCCGAACTTATCGTCCAGAACCCAAAGTGTATAGTTTCCGATGATTTCTTGATTTTAGTTTACCAGTCAAATTCCAGGGCGTTACATCCTCCCCAACTTAGAGGAATTTCGTCCCGAAATTTAGATTTTTAGTATACTTGATGCAACGATGATTAAGATTACATGATCCCATGATGACCACTATGCGCCACTACTTCTAATATTCGTCTCAGATACCACCCAAATCAAGCTGAAGGGGCTTATATATAGGGTGTACCGGCGGCTAACCCACCACTCCTTCAACCTTACTTGAGTGTCTCCTTCGACTCCTATTAGGTTAATGACACACAGGACGACACACTATTTTCCACTACAAGGCATCACCCTCAAGCTTTACATCAGACATATTCATTTCGGATTGAAGGGGTTTATATATAGGGTGTACCAGCGGCTAACCCACCACTCCTTCAATCTTCTGTGAATAATTCCCTCAATAATTCTTGAATTTAATGTCTCACAGCTGCCACGCTAACTATAAGTCCCTAATTCCAAGTTTCGCTTCAGACATATTCAACTCGTGCTGAAGGGGTTTATATATAGGGTGTACCAGCGGCTAACCCACCACTCCTTCAACCTTTGTCGAATAATTCCCTACACGAACCTTGAGTTCACGACTCCTAGTTGCACAATAGCATATTGCTTATACACGTATACACCTGTGACCTTGATGCAATTATATTCCGGACTATAATTACGAGCTCACCTTGTATCAATGTATAAACTCTATTGCGTGCGGCTAGAAAATTTGACACGACACCACACACATACACACAACCATGCTCCATGAATGCTAGAATGATGACAAATTTTGGCTTAAATGATGTATAAATTCCCCAAGGTTTATATGATTGAGTAGATATGACTTGTGCTTTCCAGCATGAGCCCTGAGTAGCCAAAATTTGTGGATGCAAATAAAAGAATACTTATAAGCATAACAAGGCAACATGATATTCATTGAATAACACAGTTATTTGATACACGCTGCAGATTTATATTGACTTCTAGACAATTAGATTACAAGAATATAGACTAAGAGAACAGATGAGGGTATTTCTCCTTCATCTGATCTTCGCGTTCCCATGTAAACTCGGGTCCGCGTTTGTTATTCCATCGAACTTTCACAAGCGGTATGCGGCTACGCTTGGTCTTCTTGACCTCGCGATCCATGATCTCGACGGGTTCTTCAACGAAAAGCAGATTGTCGCTAATTCGAACCTCGTCGACGGGAATGTGAAGGGCCTCGTCAACAAGACACTTCTTTAATTGCGAAACATGAAAAACGTTGTGAACTCTACTGAGTTCCGGTGGCAGCTCAAGACGATAGGCAACTGGTCCGATCCTTTCAAGGATTTTGAATGGTCCAACATACCTAGGAGCGAACTTTCCCTTCTTCCCGAAACGGACTATGCCCTTCCAGGGGGAAACTTTCAGCATGACACGGTCACCAACTTGAAACTCGAGTGGCTTGCGTCGTTTGTCGGCGTAGTACTTATGCCGGCAACGAGCGTCTTTGAGTCGCTGTTGAATGAAAGCAATTTGATCGGTTGTCTCCTGTATTAGATCGGGGCCGATGATCTGTGAATCCCCGGTCTCGGACCAACACAAGGGAGAGCGACACTTGCGGCCGTAAAGAGCTTCAAACGGCGCGCATTTAATGGTAGCGTGGTAACTATTGTTGTAAGAAAATTCTGCCAGTGGCAGATGAGCTTCCCAACTACTACCGAAATCGAGGATACAAGCTCTCAACATGTCTTCTAGGGTTTGTATGGTCTTCTCGCTCTGCCCATCAGTTTCTGGATGATAGGAAGAGCTAAGCTTCACACTTGTCCCAAAGGCCTTTTGCAAAGATTTCCAGAACCTGGAAGAAAAACTGCTGTCACGATCAGACGTGATGCCCTTAGGCACACCGTGACGGGAAACGATCTCACGAATGTATACCCGCGCCAACTTTTCCGTAGTGTAGTCTTCACGAACTGGGATAAAGTGGGCGGATTTTGTTAGAATGTCCACAGTAACCCAAATTGAGTCATGACCGCTAGGCGTCCGTGGTAGCTTGGTGATGAAATCCATAGCTAACTCTTCCCACTTCCACTGAGGAATAATAGGTTGTTGAAGTAGCCCAGACGGCCTTTGATGCTCTGTCTTGACTCGCGAACAAGTCAAACATCTCATCACGTACGAAGCGATATCTTTCTTCATCCCGGGCCACCAATAATGGGGTTTAAGATCTTGATACATCTTGTTGCTGCCTGGATGAATCGAGTATCTGGACTTGTGGGCTTCATTTAGAATAAGCGTCCGAAGAGGCTCAGAGTTCGGGATCCACGCTCGGTCAAGAAAATAGAGGATGCCGTCTGACTTGGTTTCGAATTTCTGCTCGGCTCCACATGACAAAACGCCCTTGAGATCACCATTCACAAGCGCTTGATTCTGAGCTTCACGAATTAAGGAAGGAAGGTTGGATTGAATCCGAATAGAGTACAGCTGGGTCCTTTCTTTACGACTCAATGCGTCAGCCACCACATTAGCCTTTCTCGGGTGGTAGCGAATTTCACAATCGTAATCGCTGAGAAGTTCGACCCAGCGTCGCTGCCTCATGTTCAACTCTTTCTAATTGAGGATGTGTTGTAAGCTCTTGTGATCGGTAAAAATGACACACTTTGTACCGTACAGGTAATGTCTCCAGATTTTTAGGGCAAACACCACTGCACCCAGCTCCAGGTCATGTGTGGCGTAGTTCTTCTCGTGCACCTTGAGTTGTCGAGAAGCGTAAGCGATGACCTTCCCTCGTTGCATTAAAACGCAACCGAGGCCCTGATTCGAAGCATCGCAATAAACGGTAAAGTCATCGTCACCTTCCGGAAGTGATAGAATCGGTGCATGGCAAAGCTTATTCTTCAGAGTTTGGAAAGCTTCCTCTTGATCTTGTCCCCACACGAAAGGTTCCCCTTTCTGGGTCAAAGTGGTTAAAGGCAAGGCAATCCTGGAGAAGTTTGAGATAAATCGGCGGTAGTAACCGGCCAGACCAAGAAATGAACGGATTTCGGTAGGTGTTTTAGGCGCTACCCAATTTCTGATGACTTCTATCTTGGAAGGGTCGACGTGAATGCCGTCGACATTGATGACATGTCCCAAGAATTGAACTTCCCTTAGCCAAAATTCACACTTGGAGAACTTGGCATATAGTTGCTCTTTCCTGAGAAGCTCCAAAATAAGCCTGAGATGAAGCTCATGATCGGTCCTTGAACGTGAATAAATGAGAATATCGTCTATGAAAACAATGACAAACTGATCAAGATATGGACGGCAGACGCGATTCATCAGATCCATGAAGATGGCGGGAGCATTGGTCATTCCAAAAGGCATAACCATGAACTCGTAATGACCATAACGAGTTCGGAACGCAGTTTTCTGGATATCCTCTTCCAGAACACGCAACTGATGGTAACCAGAACGCAGATCGATCTTAGAGAAAAACGTAACACCCTGGAGCTGATCAAAGAGATCATCAATTCTCGGTAACGGGTACCGGTTTTTGATGGTGAGTTTATTAAGCTCCCGGTAGTCAATGCACATACGGAAAGTCCCGTCCTTCTTTTTGACGAAGAGTACTGGGGCTCCCCATGGAGACGAGCTAGGGCGAATGAATCCCTTGCTAAGAAGTTCTTGAAGCTGATTTGATAATTCTTGAAGTTCCGACGGAGCTAGACGATACGGTGCCTTAGCAATAGGGAGAGCACCAGGAATAAGATCGATACGAAATTCCACCTGCCTGCTAGGAGGAAGTCCAGGCAGATCTTCGGGAAAAACATCAGAAAATTCACGCACAACTGGAATGTCCTGCAGTCTCTTGTCTTCGGATTCCTTGAGAGAAACATGAGCTAGAAATGCGGGATACTTCTTTCGAAGGTACCGACTGGCCTTTAAGCAAGAGACGATCCTTAGGCATCCACCCGATTTTTCGCCTTGAATAGTTAGAATTTCGCCAGAAGGTAAAGGGATACGAATAAGTTTCTCGGCGCAGATTACTTCCGCGTGATTGCTGGACAGCCAGTCCATTCCCACAACTAGATCGAAGCTTCCAAGACGAAAAGGTATAAGGTCAATACTGAACGATGTGGTGACAAGAGTAAGGGTGCAATTTCGGATGACAGACTTCACTTTTTTGGACTCTCCACTAGCAAGTTCAACAGAAAAGGCAGGGTCCAACTCGGAAATTTTTAATTTCAGCAAAGGAACCAACTCGCAAGAAACAAAGCTCCTATCAGCTCCTGTATCAAATAGGACAGACACCCAGATGTTGTTAAGAATAAACGTACCAGTAATAACATCGGGGTTTTGGCGTGCTTCGGCAGCTCCAATGGTAAAAGCCCTCCCGCGAGCCGGAGGGATGTTGGTGACGCGGGGGCATCGATTTCTGTAATGGTCCATAGCGCCACACTCGAAGCAGCCTCGAGCAGGGTTAGGCTGAGGGTTAGCATTCCCCACAGCCAGTTGGTTGCCAGGACTCCTGCATCGCTCCACCAGGTGCCCGAATCGTCCACAATTCGTGCACTTGCGGCACGACTCTCTAGTTGGGTGATGATAAGAACATAAGTTGCACTTGGGATGTAGCCCAGTATATTCCTTTCTTGGTCTTCCCTGAGCTGTTGTGGCTGGAGCGGGGGCTATGGAGTTGATAGGCGTAGCATCAGTGATTGCAGCTAAGTTGGTCGCTTTCCGCTTCCTATTGCTCCCCTTTTTCGCTTTCCCCTCGGAGGATTTGCCCTTATCCTGTTGCAGAACACCAGACTTGAGCTGTTCCCTAGTCAGACGGGCAGTGAGATCGATCGCTGCCTTAAGTGTAGTGGGGTCAACTCCAACCGCAATGCCCCTCATGGAGTCCGGAAGACCGCTGATGTATTGCTCGACAGCGCGAGAAGCTGGGGTAACCATATGGGGCACCAATAAGGAGAGTTCATGAAATCTCTCCGTGTACTTCATGTGATCCGCGCCCTTCATCATGTGCGCCCTAAACTCAGCCTCCAGTTTCTGGATCTCGGTTCTCGGAACGAACTCCTGCGTGACTAGCTCAACAAACTCAGCCCAGGGCAGGGCTAGGGCCGCGTCTCGTCCCCTGGTTCTTATCTCGTTATTCCACCACGTGAGAGCCCGTTTGTGGAACATACTCGCCGCATATTTGACCCTGAGTTCATCCGGGCAGGAGCACATGTTGAATGAAGCTTCGAATTTCTCGAACCACTGGAGAAGACCAGCGGCTCCCTCGGTTCCACTAAAACTTGTAGGCCTAGTGTTGGTAAAAGCCTTATAGAGCTTATCGGTCTGAAGAGTGGGATTCGGTTCTGGGTCTTGTGGTGCACCCGAGGTTCCTTCTTGCCTCATGTTGTTTACCAGACCCGGGAGAACTGCTGCAATTTGCTGCGCTATGAGGGCAGCGAGGTCAGCGGGGTCAGCATTGACGGATGAGCGACGAGGAGGCATTCTATAAAAGAATAAGAATGCGCACTAGTTAAATTGAGAATAAAGAATAACTGGATAAGGAATTGCCAAAGAGTACATCGCTACTAGATTCACAGTTAATGATGCAACACATAAGCACATAGCAAGCATATAAGTGTGGGCATGTGATAGTGATGCATGAATTATCTAGAGTCAAGGGTCCTAGGTTATAGTCTAGGTCGGTTTCCTAATTCTCTATAACCATTGGCCCTGATACCAATCTGTCACACCCCGGTCGTAATTGGCGGAAAAACCGAGGCGTGGCGACGGGGTCGTGATTGATTGAGCACAATAGATTTAAAAGTCTAAATGCATAAACTTAAAACATGTCAACATTTCAACAATTCAACAGGTAGCAAATTCGTTCCATTACAACAGATAATGCTAACATCAATCCTAAATGTCTTCCATCTAAGGCCTCTATCAGCTATTTGCTACTTCCTGCTTCATTTCCTGAAAACATGTAACAAAACGTCAACTACATAAAGTAGATGAGTGAATTCATAGGTTTAAGGAAAAAGGGATTATACACAAGCATACTAGACTAAGTTGTAGGGGTTTGTATATAGGGTGTACCATCGGCTAACCCACCACTCCTACAACTTATCCTACCATGCTTGGGTATAAAGCCCGGTTTTAAAAAGGTTTGTAAGACAAGACAAGCGTACCTGACTAGGTTGTAGGGGTTTATATATAGGGTGTACCATCGGCTAACCCTCCACTCCTACAACCTACTCTGCTAAGCTTGTTTATATTTGTAAATCCAAGGTATAAAGATAGGTCAACTAATAATGTAGTGATAAGCCCTACACAAGCATACTAGACTAAGTTGTAGGGGTTTATGTATAGGGTGTACCATCGGCTAACCCACCACTCCTACAACATATCCTACTATGCTTGGGTATGCTTATCAACTCAACCAAGACTGCAAGAGTTATGTATAATGATCCCAAGTATTATTCCCATGCATACAGGTGTAATGATATCAAGGATATATGTATAAAGATACCAAAGAATCATATGTCACCATGTCTTGATGATAATGATGATAATGCATAATGATCACACGAGACCTGACATCAACCCACACAAGACCACACGATGCTACTTGATTTCCATGATGGTAACCCAAATCGATCACTTTGGATACCATGAGAGAATTCTAAAGCGTCCACTTTATTATCTCTTGGATTCCTAATCGATCACTTAGGAAATCCTTCGGATTCTTAATCGAACACTTCACTTAAGAACCCCATAGGTCACGTGTATTCTAAATCGAACACTTTAGAATCCCACATCTAGTGACGGCCTGTCTACCAATCGACCACTTGGAGACCAAACATATGCACTAGTGTGACCTATACTGCCTATGTTCTCACGACCACTAGACTGTCCAATGAATGATGTGTTTTCATGATAATGTATAACGGGCACATGACTTTGATTTCCAAACGTCCATTGTTCCCTAAGCGATCAATGATTCCCATGTTTACTCCTGAATAACTGATTAGACATACACAACTTCCGAGAAAGTTAAGGTATGAGTAACCTGCCATGATTACTTGTTTCCCCAATGTTCATTGTTTGCAAAAGATTTGCCAAGAATGTCAATGATAAAGAATGTTTGAATAAATGAGTTTTGTCAAAACGTGTACAGTTACCATGTTTCCACCCCAATGATTTGAAAAGCTTAAAAGAAAGAGGGGGCTATGAACTCACCTTGTTGGCTAAGTATGGTTGCTAGGGTGGTCGAGTGCTGCCAAACGTCGATCCTCTAAGTCTAGACAAGGACATAATAGGTTAACAACACGCTTTAAGTCTAAGAGTATAAGCCTACGCGACCTCGAGCAAAAACCAAGATTTAAAGTTGAAAACAAGCTGATTCTGGCACATTCGGTCGAATAAGGGCAGGTTCGATCGAATTAGCTACTTGTTCGGTCGAATATGGTATTGGTTCGGTCAAAGGGGCTGGGAAGAACACGTTCAGTCGATTGAGGACTCGTTCGGTCGAGTAGGATGTACATTCGGTCGAATACAATCGTATTCGGTCGAATGTGTATTCTGATTCGGTTAGTCTGTTCGTTTGCCCACTGGTTCGACCGAATGGTCTCTTGTTCGACCGAATAGGAGATGGTTCGACCGAATAGGGGTCTATTCGACTCCTTCAAGCCGGATGACGGAGAAACCTACGGGATTTTGACGATTTTCATGATTTTTCGCCCAAAATCAATGTTGTATACATGGAAATGCTCGGAATCCATAGGGCTATTGATTCCTAACGTTTATAACAACAAAAGTATGCTTTTTGACACCAAAAATGACGATTTTTGACCAAGAACACACTTGAAACATAAGTTGGGGTTTTTGCTCGATTCGGGGCCGGATTTGATGATAAAAACATATGATTTTTAAGAAGATCTTACCAAAAACAACAATAAACAGATTGGTGAACTCGAATTTTGGATTGAACAACTTTCTCTCACTACTCTCTCTCTAGAATTGGGGTGTTTGGGTGTGGGTGTGGAAGAGATGAAAGAAAATGGTGGAGTTTGTTCTTGCACTACGCTTATATACTCGGTTTTATCGGGTTCGGGTTTCGGTTACCTACGGGTCAAGGCTAGCTGAGTTCATAAGTTTTAACGAGCTAGAACTTTTCAGTAAAAATTTTATAAAAATCATTTTTCAAGTAATCGCTTGAAATCTTTTTAAATAAAAACCTTTTATTTTTTTGAAAACACAAAATTAATATTTTTCAAACATAAAAGTTCTTTTTATGAAATAAACATTTTTAGCTGAAATAAACAGATTTTCCAATGATATGGATTCCGAACTTATCGTCCAGAACCCAAAGTGTATAGTTTCCGATGATTTCTTGATTTTAGTTTACCAGTCAAATTCCAGGGCGTTACATGTTGCCCCTGCATTTCTTAGTCTGAACGGCATAGCAATATAACAATATATGCCGGTAGGAGTCATGAATGTTGTATCCTCTTTATTAGATTTTTTCCATCTGAATTTGTTGAAATCCAGAGGAAGCATCCATAAAAGTGAGCATTTCATGTCCTACCGTGGCATCCACCATAGAGTCAATGTGAGGTAAGGGGAAAGGATCCTAGGGACATGCCTTGTTCAAATTAGTGAAATCAACACATACCCTCCACTTTCCGTTTTTCTTAGAAACCACCACAACATTAGCTAACCATCGTGGATACTTTACCTACCGTATCATACGTGCTTTGAGAAGTTTTTCAACTTCTTCCTGGATAATGATACTTCTTTCAGGCGCAAATATCCTCTGTTTCTGGTGGACAGACCTGATAGAAGTATCTATCCCTAATTTATGTGTAATAATATCTTTAGATATACCTGTCATATCAGAGTGTTTGATGGCAAAGGTGGACTTCCTTTGTTTGAGGAAGGATACCAAATCCTTTTCAATATTGCTATGGATGTTGGATTCTATCAACACCTTTACATCTGGATCCTGGGGGTCCAAGGATACTTCCTTCAAGTCTTTCCCCCGGGCCTCCAGTACCTCTCTTGAATTCTGCATTGATTGTTATGCGATGGTTTGCTTCGTGGCTGGCTTCATAGAGGAAGTATAGTAGTTCCTTGCTTCCGCTTGGTCACTATCTATCTTCATTACTCCCCATGGGGTTGGTAGCTTGATACACTAATGATAGGTGGAAGCTACTACTTTAATCTCATGTATTCAGGGCCTACCAAGAATTACATTGCAACATGACAAGTTATCTATAACACAAAATTTTTGGAAAGAATTTACTCCCTCAATGTAAATAGGTAGCTTGATGTCCCCTAACGCCTTTTTGGTTTCTCCACTAAAACCGACAAGCACAGACGATCTTGGTGTTATCTCTGATTCAGGGATGTTCATTTTCTTGAGCACATCGGCCTGAATTATGTTTACTGAAGTTCCGCCGTCAACGAGAATCCTGCAAACGTAGTGATTAGCAATAAATAAAGTAATCCTTAAACCGTCATGGTTAGGATCTTGAAAGTGCATGTGATCCTCTTCGTCAAAGGTTATGATCCTTTGATCGGTTAGCGTGGTTGTCCAGATGGGTCTGTCACCATTCTCCAACTTGGTCTCCTAGGCATGCCGCTTTGCCGAGGAGAATGAAGTTTCATAAATGTCTGAATCACCGGAGATAAAATTGATGATCTGTGCATCAGGTTGTGGTGGAGCTGCTTTTTGTGGAATTTCTTTAGGATCCTGGATCCTTGATTTCTTTCTTCTTATAAGCTCCTTGAAGTGGCTCTTTCTTAAAAGATACCCAATTTCTCTCCTTAGACCGATACAATCATCAGTCATATGGCCGAAATCTTCTTGGAATGCACACCATTTGGACTTATCCTTGAAGGATGTTGTCTTCTCATTTTTCCGAGGCCATCTTGCTTTTTCTCCAAGATCCCTCATAGCACATATTAAGCCATGGGTTATCAACAGAGAAGCAACACTCAGAAATTCTTGGATAATCCTCATCATCATCATCCTCTTCTTCGACCTAACGTACAGGTTGGTTGTTAAACGTTGAATACGGCTTGGAATTGTTGTTCCTGAATGAGGATCCTTGTTTCTTGTCAGGTGACTCTTGCTTTGTTGGAGTTCCCAACTATTCTTGGATCCTTTTATCATCCTCCAGTCTTATGAACTTGAGTGCCTTGTTCCTTACTTCATCTAATGTCCTGCATGGGGGTTATAACAAGATCATCATTTAATGGGAAGCCCTTTTGTAACCCCATCTTGAATGCCTCAACAGTCGTAGCCATGTCAAGATTTGGGATTTCTAAGGCCCCCCCTTCCAAACTTGGTGACAAAATCCCTCAAGGATTCATCACGAAGTTGGACAACTCGATATAAATCACTAGTTAATTTCTCGAATTTTCTACTACAAGAAAATTGGCTATTGAGTAAATTAACTAAATGCGAAATCAAGTAACATAATAGGGAGGAAGACTTAGTAGCCATTTGAGAGTGGATCCAGTTAACGTGGATCCAAATCCTTTGCACAGGCGGGCTTCTTTAAGCCTTTCCGGAATGGGGTTGATTTCCATCATCTCCCTATACTCAGCCACATGCTCATCTGGATCGGTCGAGCCATTGTAAATCTTCATGTTGGGTGTTTGGAAGCGTTTAGGGATTTCAGTATCACATATTGGTGGAGCAAACCTCGGCAGCTTATGGCTTCCTTTTGAAATTGCAGGAATAGGTCGAACCACTCCAGGAACTATTTGAACTTGATTCACCCTTTAAACAATACACAGATCTTAGATCTGATACATGTATGAATACGATTAATCTAAATATGGATCTTGTTCATTATTACGTTTGATTGTATGTTATATGTATCTATTATCAGTTGTATGTAGTGTATAATATTAGTATGAAACTTGAGAGAGAATTGGACAGCAATTCGTTAATATTAAAACTAAAAACTTGAATTAACAGTGAATAGTGTTCACTATATATAGAAGATGGATCTAGTTCGTTAACATTCCCTAACGAACTAGAGTCCACTTCGTTACATACATTTAAATGAAATAACTTAGCGAATCACCCCCTGATTCGTTAAACATCCTTAGCGAATCAGGAGGGTTAATAGCTTAGATCTAGTTCGCTAAACATCCTTAGCGAACAAGACTATACTTCAGTGAACTAGCTTAATAACTTAATTGTTTATTACATAAATCAAACGACAAATACATAATAGATAGATACAAAGACTCGAGACGCAAAACCGTGCACTAACATACACCCCCTCGTCTTGAGCTCTTTGTCTTTTAAATTACTTGAAGCGCTTGGTTTGCTAGTCTCTGCAGCAATGGATCCTGTTCTCATGACATACACGCACAACGTGTTGGAACCGCATAGCCAGGTCATAGTCTTCCAGTCGCTCAAACAAAATCTTATTCTTATGTAGCACGTCATTGTCGGCCTCGGTCAAGTTGACTAGCCACATTGGATCAATGATCTTGATCAGCTCAGTCTTCACACATTTACCTGAAACATTGACGGCCTCGCCTTGTTATGTTATCGTAATACCAGTGGTTGAATGAGTTGACAATATGTTGATTCAACGTCTTTACCGGCACACGTTTCATAGTTTTTGGCGGCTTTACCTTAAGTATGAGCTTCCTCCAGCCCGTTCTTGGATCAATCTCATCAATACGTTTACGTGTAGGAACCTGTGGCTTGAAAAACTTGAAACCATGGTTGACTTCGAACAGCAGGTGTTGATGAAACCGCTCTGCATGCCGATTTCCCCCATGATTAATGAAAGGACGATAAGCTAATGTCCTCACATCCCATCTCGGTAAAGAAAGAACGTCCGTCATCTATTCATAATACTGGACGCCTTTTTCCCACTTAACAATACAATTTTTTAATTTGGAATCGAAAAGCCAAGAAACAATGTCACCTTGAACTTTGGATACAGTCTTGAACGAAGTCATCTGATTGGCTTTTGCACGAGCAGCAGCTTCATCCTTTTGTTCTTGATCTACATATCTATAAGCCTCAATAACTTTACGGTATATCTTGTTTCGATATCCAAACCATCTTGCAATGTTGGCATCAGTCAGGTTCTCAATTGAATTGAATCTCGTATCAATTACCTTCTTACCCTTAGACACCTTCTCCAGATTATCCTCAGCGGCTTTAAACGCTTGCTCATTGAATACTAGAACACCTTGATCAACATTTGTGTGTTGAAACAAGTCAGGATACTCCTCCGCAGTCACATCTTCAACCTCAACTTCTTTATCTTCATAAATAAAATCTGTGTTCATCTCAACAGTTGGATCATTTAAGATCTCTTCATTGTTTAATACCTCAACATCAGGCTCAGCTTCTAACACGGTTAATTCGTCATCATTCAATCCAACCAATAATGAAATCTTCTCTCATGTTAGTGACCTTTCAACGAATTGACCCTCCTCAGTCTCATTTTTATTCACCACACTCCTGACCACCCCCGATCCATCCACAAATATGACTATATCAGCTTCTGTCATCTCAATGGGTTTAGCAACTGTGTAATCTTGATAAACAATAATCTGCTTATCCGAGTCACCACCACCACCACTAGTACCTACACCTGAAGATGAGTCGTGCGTTTGTTTAGGCCCACTTCCTGCACCAGACTCATCAGGATCTTCATCATCATTCTTGAGTTTCTTAAGTGCATCATCTTTGCATGTTAATTGCAAGATGAGATCCTCCTGTTCTTTGAGCTTCACCCCCTGAGACTCAACAATCGCACGAAGTTCTTTTGTTTCTTTCTGACAAAACGAGACATGACCCATCAGCCGTCTTTGGTTTTCCATGAGGCGTTCTTGATTAAGCCGGTCAGCAGACATTTGATTTTCATACAAATGAAGAAGGTTCAAAAGCATGTCTGTTTGACGATGTGGTGGCATATTATAAAGAGATGGATGAACTGGCTGGATTGGTCCCTGAGGCGGTGTAATTCTCATAAATGAGACATCACTAGGTGGAAGGGGCCTCATGGACGATGTTGGAGGAACAGTAGAGGGAATAGCAGAAGGTATTGGTATTTCAGCTAAAGCCATTTGAGGGATCATACCAAGCCTGTCGTGAGGAACCATCATCGTCGTCAAAGTAAGCGTCGAAGTGCTAGTAGTAAGCGGCACTGCCGGGCGTTGAGGAGTAGGAGTAGTAGGACGAGACGGTTGAACACCAAAGTAAACTCCAGCACCAGCTGACACACATCTCTTTGTTGAACCTTCAGTTGCCAGCTCTTTACCCTTTCGTTTTCGTTCTCGTTGAGCTGCAATTGTAGCATCTAACGCAACTTCAACTGCAGCTTGTTGTTCAAGAAGAGCTGCACCACCATCACCACCATTCCCAACATCATCACCATCATCACCTCCTTCGTTCCTACCTTCTCCTCCCTCACGCTCGGAATCCGAGTCATCATGGATCCAGCGATCCTCGGGAGGATATACATAATCAGGATTAATAATATGACCAATCAGGCGTTTGGTCTTCGATTTTTCTTTCTGATAGATCGTCATTCTTCGCACAGTATCAGCCTTCATGTGTTCTAAAGTAAGAACATCATCCACCAATGATTGAGCAATTACCAAGTTGGGAATCAAGTCATGAATAATCAACTGTAGAAATCTTGGATACATTAAGAACTTCTTCTTTTGGGCCGTTTGTTGAACTTGCTCCTTTAGATGATAGAAGATCATTTCTGAAAAGTTAAACGGTTTGTTGAGAACAAGTGCCACAAAAGCTGATTGCAACATGATTCGGCATTCATCAAAACCACCTCGACGACCACCCACACAATGAATCAATACGTGTAGGAGATACTTGTATGGTGGACACAGTCCATTCTTGTTAAACATAGAGTCTTCAATGTCACCACCATAAAATACACGTCGAAATAAACCCTTGATTAATTCCTTGTCGAACTCACATGGATTATCATCATTGTCTCCAAAACAAAGCACACGTCTAATTATTTCAGTAGCCACTCTGATATGAGTTTGGTTGATTGTGGCTCGAATGTGGTTCTCTACTTCAACGTGCTCAGCTGTATTCCAGAATTGTCTAATAATGCTCAGATAAACAGTGGGTCGATCAGTTATAGCAAAGCGTATCACCGAACGACGTAAGAATGCTAACATATCCCCAAAAATAGCTTCGTCAGCAACATTTGGATCCACAAAGGCACAAATGTTGTGTTTCTTGTCATATGGCAGCAGAGGTACTTCGTCTTGTTCTTGTTGTTGATGTTCTTGTTGAGCAACAGGTGGGTCTTGATCCATTTGATCAGCCATAATACTGAATAGATAATGATGAATATCATTAATACGAAAATTTATAAACACAAGGTTTATACAATTTGAGCACTTATATATCTATCAATTAACTATGTATTTAATTAAAATTTAGATTTCATGTGTATAATCGATATATCGACTTGACTAAATCCTAGGAATGTTTTATTAATTTTACAATAGATAAATAATTTTAAAATATGTAATGTCATTCGTTAATAAAACAGTCTGATTCGTTACAATAATGTAACGAATCAACTGATTCGCTATCAAGTAAATTAATGACGAATCAGACGTAGTGAATTACTATAGACAAATGACGAATTAAAACTAATTCTTTATAATTTTAACAACTAATTCGTTATAATTTAACGAATCCATATTTGATTTGTTATGAAAATGATTCGCTATTCTGGTTCGTGTGAAATGCTTAACGAATTGGACACGAATGAGTTCCAATTCGCTAAGTTCAACGAATGGTCAAAAAGACTTAATTTTTGACTCTTCTGGTCAAGGTCAAAATTAACCAAGAACACCTAAAAGTCAAAATTACATCTCTAAAATCCAATACCCCATAAGCATCGATGTACAACCGAATCAATTATCATAAAGACCTCGGAAGCACATTGCGACTTAAATAGTATCGATTTGAGGTTCCATAACATGAAATAAGGTAATTACATTAGGGTTTAAACAAAGCATAAAAACCCGATAGTCAAGGTTCACAATTAACCCAGCAATCATCAAACAAAATATGATTAAAGTTCACCATGGATCTCGGAAGACCATTCTGATTGCAATGATATCAAAATAGGTTTATTTAATAGGGTAGTAATCAGATAAATAAAGGTTTTCATAAACCTTAAAAACCCGATAGCAAAATCTCATAATAAACCTATCAAATCTGTGCCATTTTTGACGAAAATCACAAAGATGTGATCATCTATACCTTATAAACACAGTGGTATATTCAAAAGTCTGAAATCCAAAGATCGAAAAATAATGGAAATTTGGGCAGCGTAACGGTGTAAAGTGAAGAAGAAGAGTGAATAGTATAGGACGGTTCGTATGCACGCCGTCCTATATACACTGACATTTCACGATTCCCAAGGTAACGAATCAGTTGATTCGTTTGAAATTTGAATTAACGAATCAGATGATTCGTTAACATTAATTTAACACATGTCATGACGAATTAGACTCAATTCGTTTCTAATTCGTTAGTTTATGCTTAACGAATTGGAGTCATTCGTTACAGAGTGCGGAAGCGAATTAAGATAATGAACTAGAATGTAGTTCGTTAAAGTGCCTAATTCGTTAGCCATAAATTAACGAATTACAACTAAATTAATTTTAAATTAATGAATTAAATAAATAAATAAAAATAAAAAATTAAATAATTAAATAAATATCCAATTATCTTAAAGAATTATCGAGATCCCATATCTCGATAATCAAATAGCTTAATACTTTTCACGTTTTGAAACATAACTTAAATAAAATTAAATAATATGTAAAATGAAAAAGAAGAATATTTTTGGTATTTTGTAATATTTAAAGAATGTATATACAAACAAATATCTGAACCAAGAAATAGACAATATTTTTGTGTTTTCTATGATTTTCAAAAGCAGTACATATTTTTGTATTTTTGTTGAGTTTGAGCAGAGAATCATATTGACCAAAATGCCCTTCCATCACAGTTTTATATTTCAGCGATATTATGACTGGTGTTAAGTCGGTCATTGATATTGTTGTCCACTTAAATCTTATAACAAGCCTTCAAGCATTTTTGTGATATTATTAATGGTTCAATTTGCGCACAGAATATCAGAAACTATTAGCCCCTAATCTCGGTTCAAGCTTAATTTGATTTTTGCCAAATCACCCTAACTTGACTTAAACCGTTATAGTGTTGATCAAAATTTTTTAGAATTTTATAACTTTTGGGCAATGCATTAAGTTTCCTTTACTGTGAGTGAGTATGCACGAGTCCATCTGTCGGCTTACATACATTGTATCCCCTAGGGTCCGTTTCTTATTGGTATTAAGACGCACGCAATGGAGGAACAGATGTATGACTAACAGCGGATTTTGATCAAGTCAGTAATTTAGATTGTACGAAGTACAGCAGTGATCAAGTTTAATGACTTAGGGTTTGCTCTAAATGCGAGTAAAATATTCATGCTTATGAATACCCAGATGATTAAGCCGCATAAAGACTCACAGTGTCCAGAATCCTAACGCTTGTTATTTGCTTTATTATATTTTTGGGTGATCAACAACTATAAGGCTTGAGTATGACCGGTTATTACATTTCTGTCATCCTCACCGAGACTTTTGATAGAGACTAACACCTCTTTCAATTTGGCTTTTCTTTATATTTATATTACTTACTTTACTCTAGCAACTTGTTTAAGACCTATCAATACACCAATGATTAAGCACTCAGTTTTTTTAAGCTTATTTCTTACTGGATTTGGGGTCAAATAATCAATGTACTATCATTTTCTCTTTTTGATTCAAAAACTCAAAATTTTGAGGAGCATAAAATGAAATGAATTTATTCGCCCCAGTTACTTTCAGTTTATAGATTAATGGCTATCTTATCAATCTACAAGTAGATAATAGGACCAAAACATGCAAGCATGCTCCACATACTTAAATAACCGACATAATTTTCATCGAGAAAATAAGGTAAAAAGCATAACACACACCCCAACTACTTTCCATTATCAGATAAATGGCTATTCTGAATATTTACAAGAAATTAACAGGATCAACCATATATAAGTATATGTTCTTCAAACAGCAGTAATTGACATATTTTTCAGTGAATGTAAGCAAAAATCTTTTTGGTTTTTCCCTTTACAAACATAAAACACAATCTTTTGTCTTTTTCGGATTTTTCTGTATCAACAAAAATTCACCATCTTTTTGATTTTTCAAATTTTATAACTAAAACTAAAATTTCACAGTCTTTTGAATTTTCAAATTTTAAGATGTTTTTGGATTTTCAAATTTTGAAACATAAAGACATGAAAACACACTATTTTTGAAGTTTTTAAATTTTTAATGTTTTTGGAATTTATCTATACAAACTAAAAGTACATTATTTTGTATTTTCTATTTCCCCCTTAAAAGCCAAAACCAAAATAAAATTTAAAATAAAAATAGAGATAGTTATCCTAAGTTTAGCATCTCAGCAAGGGTCTTTAAGTCATTTAAACCAAGCAAAAATTGAAAACGTGTTTTATCAAATGCTTTGGTAAATAAGGCAGCTTTCTGAAATCAGTATGTACTTTTTCAAGGTCAATTAATTTCTTTTCAAAACAATCCCGTATGAAATGATATCGAATTTCGGTATGTTTCATTTTAGAGTGTTGTACAGAATTTTTGGTGATGCTAATGGCAGCAAAATTATCAATTAGAATGGGAGTAGTAAGAAACTTCAAACCGTAGTCGCGAAGATGTTGTATCCACAAAACCTGGGAACAGCAACTCGAGGCTGCAACATACTCAGCTTCGGCGGTTGAAGTGGAGACCGTTGTCTTCATCTTACACTACCAGGAAATAAGCCGGTTTCCTAAGAATTGACATCCTGCTGTGGTAGACTTGAAATTAATCTTGCATCCTCCATAGTCTGAGTCAGAATAAGCGGTAAGATCAAATGTATCGTCCTTGGGATACCATAACCCGATGTCTGGATTGCCCCTAAGATATTGAAGAATACGCTTGACCGCTGCAGGTGAGTCACTCGGGGACTAGCTTGGTACCTAGCACATAAATAAACAGCAAACATTATGTCGGGTCGAGAAGCAGTAAGATACATCAAAGAACCAATCATAGCTCGAAAGAGGGTAGGATCAACAGTATCCTCCAATTCATCCGGTGATAAATTGTGACCCACGGGAAGATGGGTAGAAGGGATTTTTCCGGCAGTAATCTTGAATCGACTCAAGACGTCGTTCACATATTTTGTCTGATGAATGAAGATTCATTTCACAGACTGATGAACTTGTAACCCTAAAAAGAAATTCATCTCTCCCATCGAGCTCATCTCGAACTTGGTTTGCATTGATTTCTCGAACTCCATACACAACGCGTCATTTGTTGACCCAAAGATTATGTCATCAACATAAATCTGAACGAGGAGAAGATCATCACCAATATTTTTATAAAACAAAGTGCAGTCAACAGTCCCACGTTTGAAACCCTTATCCGTCAGATGGTTGGCGAGCGTGCCATACCAAGCTCTCGGGGCTTAATGGAGACCATATAATGCCATGTTTAAATGATAAACTCAATCAGGATAATTGGGGTCTTCAAAACCCGGAGGCTGTAAAACAAACACTTTCTCGTGAAGTTCACCATTGAGAAAAGCACTTTTGACATCCATTTGGTATACTTTAATGTTCTTGTAAGCTGCATAAGCTAAAAAGATTCGTATGGACTCTAGTCTTGCACCAGAGCATACACTTTATTGTAGTCAATACCCTCTTGCTGATGAAAACCTTGCATCACTAAACGTGCCTTGTTACGCACAATCACCCACGATCGTCTTTCTTACACTTATATACCCACTTAGCCGGAATCGCCTTCTTGACTCTAGCAGGTTTGTCGATAAGATCCCAAACGCCCAAATATGCAAATTGTTGTAATTCTTCTTGCATGGCTTCTACCCAAGAGGAATCTTGAAGTGCCATACGAGGAGTCGTTGGCTCAACCTGGGATAGAAAGCAAGTGAATTTAGCAAGATTTACAATCCCAGACGAGTGTAAGTCAGCATAAGCACACAATACATTATTCTCACTTGATGAAGCAACTTGATGTCGTGTTTGAACTCTTACATCAAGTTCTCCAATAATGTTTTCTTTCGGGTGATAATTATGAATCCTAAGAGTGGGATTCTTAGGAACATCAATAGTTTCAAATAAATTAGTGTAATGTTCACCCAGGTCATAAGATGAAACATCACTATCAAGTTCGATAACTTGATCAACAACTGGAGTGTCATCAGATGAAGTAGATGCATTGTCGAAGAAAATTGGAGACTCATTGTCAGGTTCTTCTGTTGGGGCATCGATTGGAGCTTCAACATCATTAGAACTAGCAAATCGTGGAATTACCAATTGTTCTTCAAAGTAAGCACGGACTAAATCTTCATCTGGTTGATCAATTGTTGGTGTAAATGAATTAAATAATCCATCATAGTCAAACATCCAGTCGGGACCTTTTCCTTGAGAAGGAATAGTGTACTTTTGACAGTCTACATGGTACCATTCTTCAACACAACCAGACGTAAAATTAAAGACTAGTTTCTTAGGAGAAGCATAACCAAGAAATACCCTTCAATGGATTTTTCATCGAACTTTCCCACGTCCTTTTTTTTAACATCGTACAAGGACACCCAAACGGTTCCAAGTACTTTAAATTAGGTTTACAATTTTATTCAACAACTCATAACTTGTCTTCTTGAGTCTCTTAGAAGTTAGAACTCGATTGAGTGTATAACAAGCCGCATTCACCGCCTCATTCCAAAAATGGATAGGAAGCTTTGAATCAGCAAGCATAGTTCTAGCAGCTTCAATCAACGTTCTATTCTTTCTTTCAGTAACACTGTTTTGTTGTGGTACGTATGGGGCACTGTATTCTCGATGAATTCCCTTTTGTAAACAAAAGAAATCCAATACAGTATTTTTAAATTCAGTACCATTATCACTACGAATTCTCCTCACTTTCTGTTTGTATAGTGATTCGATCTTAGTGATTAAGTTTTGAACGAGAACCGGTGTTTGATCTTCCGAACTCATAAACAAGACCCATGAGTATCGTGAATAATCATCAGTAACTACCAGGCAATACCAATCTCTAGAAATACTCGCATGATTCGCTGGACCGAACAAATCCATATGAATTCGCTCAAGAGGAGTATCAATGGAATTTAATAACTTAGAGGGATGTGACTTTTTCTTCTGTTTGCACTTTTTGCAAGCAACACAGTGCTCAGATAACTTAAAATTCTTCAAAGACACACCTTCAACAAGGTCATTTGCCGTAGATATTTCATCTTACGAACATGTATGTCACCCATTCTACGATACCATAGAATAGAATCTTTCTCGGTTGCTTTCGAGACAAAACATGCTTCGATCGATGTGGATACTTTAGAACCCATATTTAAGATATAAATATCATTTGATCGAGGAGATCGCATGACAACCATGTCCTCGGGAATCACATACCCCAGTTTTAAAATCAGACACTCTTTATCTGTAAATATTGTAGTGTATTGCTTGTCATAAATTTGCGACATACTCAATAAATTATGATCTACCTTATCACAATAATTAACCTTCTCAAAAGTAATATGCCCATTCGAAACATCACCTTCCTGTGTAATCATACCCCCAGAATTCCCAGCAAACACCATATAACCCCCTTGAATATTTCTTACATTTGTTAAGAGGTCGAGATTCCCAGTAATATGACGAGAACATCCACTATCCATGATCCAGTTTTCACCAGAAATGGTCTTAGATGTACCCTACACACAAATGAAAAAGATTAGTTCAAAAAGGCAGCCCATGCCTCAGTCTTGGGCACCTTTTGGTTTTCTTGAGAAAAGTTAAACTTAGCTGAATTCAACTGTTGTTCAGCCACTTGCGAATAAGTTACAGGTTTCTTAGACTTACGTCTTAGATACGCAGCTTGAACTACATTTGAATTCACATTTTTGCATAAAGGTTCAGTTGGAATGAACTTTGGTTTAACAGAACCATGAGTTTCATTCACATGAATAACTTTTCGAGGATGCACGTTTGAGAACATAATATTAGTATCATCATCATGCGACACAGGTCGTTTCAAAATCTCTTTTATCAAAGGAACCGGTGTCGAATGGTCCTTGACAATAGGGTGAAGATTCTGATAGCTTTTCTGGCCACAATTTCTCACTACATGACCTTGTTGACCACAAAGGAAACAGCTTCGCATGTCTACATGATTATGTTGAGAATTGGTCGGAGCATATGACACAGAAGTTTGATGACGACTCACATTTTTAGTCAAGCTCTTAGCAAACTCATCAGATAACTCATATTTATTTTTCAAATAAAAGTCTAAGTTAGAACAATTTGAAAAACTTTTCAAAGTATCAATTCCAGTTGACTTTATAAATTGAACTTTCTTAGCTTGTTTTAAAACTTGCTTTGCTTTGGTCAATGGATCAGATGAAACTGATCTTTTAGCTTGAGCATACCGACGTTCAAGATCTTGAATCTTGGAAGTTTCATTGTGAAACAAACTCTCAATCAGTTCTGGTTTAATAATACTTATTGGAATGTCTTTCTCAGTGAACATCATGTCAATTCCTTTTAATTTAAATACTCTACCAGTAGATGGCTTGGAAACAATTGGATTTATGAACCGCAACAAATCCTCATCAGAAATTTTGGGTTTTTCTGGTTTCATAGCCCTTACTGGTTTGACATTAACATGAGCATCTTGTTTCACCTTAGTTGTGTGCGAACCATACACAGCCTCCTCAAATTCATGAGGTTCACACAGTATGTGATTAGAACTTGGAATGTTCTTGTTCTTGTGTATGATTTCAGGTTCGAACACATCCTCAATGATAACTTTGTCAACATTTTCAACAAAGACTTTGTTGCTTTGAACATGAGGATTCTGAATTGAAGATTGGACTTTAATAGTTTCAAGTTTAACTGGTTTTGCTTTTCCAGGAATCACAGATTCTTTAACAATCACATCATCTTCTTTTCTAGCAAAAGGATTTGGTTTGTAATCATTATGAAAAGGTGGTGGAATCTCAACAAAACCAATTCCTTTCTTTGAATCTTTTTGCTTACCAGATACTTCAATTATTTCGTTTAACAAAAAGGAAGAATTTCTGAATTTGCCCAATTTGTTCTTTAAATCAAGAACCTCATTTTCAAGCTCGGTTATCTTTGATCTATGTTTCAAGATTTCTTGAAATTTTTGATCATTGATGGTTATTTTCACCGATAACTCAGCCTTAAGATCATGATTACTTATAGTTAAAGCCTCAATTTTCTCTCTTGAATTTTGAGAGATCAAGGATTGCCTATAAGTATCTTTTAACGAAACAATTTCTTTTAGCAAATTATCATTTTGAAGTTTCAAGGCATCTATCTTAGACTTATTGGTCTCACAATCAGCACATGATAATTTAGAAGTAGAAGTACTAACCTCATTTTGCTTAGCCATGTAAGCATACGTGGTTGAATCACTGATCTTTGCCATACAAGCGAAAGTAGTTAGAAGCTTTTCACTTGAAACATCAGATTCAGACTCGGTATCAGCATTCGAAGACAGTTGACTTCCACTCGCATCTTGAAAGTACTCAGGAAATCCAAACATTGCCAGATTTGCTTGATTGTTACCACATAGTAGCCTTTGTGACCAGTCATCTCCATCTACGTTGGATAACATTGCTTGAGATCCAGAAGACGATGGTTTACCTCCAGAAGACTTTCCTACATCATTTCCACTTTTACCCGATGAGTTTTGATCTTGCTTTCTGGGACCAGTATACTCCTTTTTAGGCTTATCACATTCTTTGGCAAAATGCCCAAACTCTTGACAATTGTAGCACTTGACCTTTAATTTATCAAACCCCAATTTCTTGTTCAAAGATGGTAGATCTTTACTTGTTCTCTGCATATATTTTTTAACTTTCCTGACTATCATTGCCATGTTCCACTTTAAGTCCATCAGTTCTAAATCATCAGGATCAATCTGATCATAATCTTCATCCGTCAGATCACTCGTTGCAATCTTACTACTAACCAAATTCTCATATGAAGTCATGAAGGCAGACAAAAATGCAAAGTTTTTTTCGACCTCTCTCATGTTCACATTAGGTTGTGATGAGAACTGATTTGCAGTGAATGTATTCCCAGTAGAGATAGAAGCACCAGATGATCCTGTATTTCCACCAGTGTAAAAGCACACACGTGGATCACTATAAACTGTTGTAGCATTCTCACTTGCATTTTGTGTAAGAAATGTAGCAATAGGCGAAATGGTTGAGCTAACTGGCATACTTCCACCATATAATACAGGAACTATCCTTTGAAAACTTTTGACATTTAAGATCGTATTCTCGTGCTTCGATCTTTTGCATAAATTCTGATGCCGTCAAATCTTCATTGTTGAAATAATTATTCTCTTTCAGAACCATCAAGAAAGTTGAGTAAGTACTCGGCAATGCACTTTTAATGGTATCAATTTTATCAATCTCAGAAGTTTCCAATTTCATTTTATCCATCTCTGCAATCAAATTATTAAACCTTGTTGTCATCTCTTTAACCGTCTCATCCTTAAGCAGGTTAAAGTTTCTGAATTGAAACTTGAGCATAACCTTTTTTCTTTCAGTGGTGTTTCCCATACTTCTCATACGGATATGTTGGAATAAAGAGGCACAAATCTTTATACTCCCTACTTGGTGAAAGATGTTTTCAGGTAAAGCCATAGTAAGAGTAGAATAAGCTTTTGTCTCAATTTCTAACGCTTTCTTCTCTTCAACCGAGTATTGTGAGATAGCTTTAGGTGTAAAACCAAGAGTCTCATCCCCAATCATTGGAACAGTGTAAACTTCATCCAAACAAAAAGAACAATCAGGGTGAACTGACCCTAGATGAGCACGAAAACGAGGTTACCATTTAGCAAAATCGCTAAATTTCATCAAATGTGGACATTTCGAATGTGAACCTATCTCGGTGTCCAGTTGTAACATTTGTTCCATCAACATGTTTTGGGAAACTAATGCATACATGCTAGCCATTTTTGACAAGTTTCAAACTTTAAGGATTAAAATTGAAAATTAATTAACGAACTGTGAACAGTGTCTAACGAACTGTGAACAGTGTTAACGAACTGTGAATAGTAAACAACGAATCACACTTTAACGAAGTTAAAATTGATCAGGTAATGAATTAGAAATGATTTTAACGAATCAGAAATGGTTTTTAAAGAATTTGGTCTAGTCAACAAAATTGATTTGACGAAATAAGTCAACAAATCAGATGGTCAACGAATCAGATGGTTTATAACTAATTAGATAAATGAATCACTAAGAAAAAGCTTAGCGAATTAGATGACGAATCAGCTACAGTTGATAACGAATCAACTTATAGTGAATCAGGTTGTTACAACAATTTGTAACAAACTTCTGACAACAAATGTCACGTGGCAAAGGTTGTTATGAAACAGTTTCCGAGGTAGGACACATGTCACACGAATCAGTTGACACGAATCAGAATATATAACTAAATGGTTCATGAATCAGCTAATCTAATTAACGAATTAGCCAAAAGATGTGAACAAATTAGGTTGTAAGGTTAACGAATTAGATTGAAAGATTAACGAACCACTTGAATCTTCAAATCTTCAAACCTTCAAACATAATTTTCCAGATTTCTGGAAACTTACGAACAACAAATCCGTAAACCAAATCTGTAATACACACTCAATACTCAACCAAACCGCTCAATCTAATTACCAAAATACTCGTAACCACATCTCGAATCCACTCGCACCATCTCGTAACTCAATTAACACTCAACTAGTATCCGATTTAACCAAAAACCAAACCCCTGTTCTCGGCTTAACTAGATCTAATCCAATAATCACACAATCACAATCCAAAATTCAATTCCAATCGTCCAAACCTCACCAATACCTTAACACATTCAAATCCAATCCAATTCATTCATAATTCATCCAATTATCCTTAATTTGATCCAAATCAAATCAAACAGAGACTTAACATAAACACTATCGATTATCACTATAATAAATCAGTTAACATCCAAATCAAGCGTAAACGAGCACCGAAAGCTTTGATACCACTTGTTTGAACTCGATTCACCCTTTAAACAATAGACAGATTTTAGATCTGATACATGTATGAATACGATTAATCTAAATACGGATCTAGTTCATTATTACGTTTGATTGTATGTTATATGTATCTATTATCAGTTGTATGTATGTTTATAATATTAGTATGAAGCTTGAGAGAGAATTGGACAGCAATTCGTTAATATTAAAACTCAAAACTTGAATTAATAGTGAACAGTGATCACTATATATAGAAGATGGATCTAGTTCGTTAACATTCCCTAACGAACTAGAGTCCACTTCGTTACATACATTTAAATGAAATAACTTAGCGAATCACCCCCTGATTCGTTAAACATCCTTAACGAATTAGGAGGGTTAATAGCTTAGATCTAGTTCGCTAAACAACCTTAGTGAACTAGACTATACTTTGGCGAACTAGCTTAATAACTTAATTGTTTATTACATAAATCAAACAACAAATACATAATAGATAGATACAAAGACTCGAGACGCAAAACCGTGCACTAACAGAACACTGGATATCATATCCTTTAGTTTCTACAGTTCCTTGGCCATGGCTAGATTGATACATGTATCATGAGCAGAACCAAGGTTAGAGTTTAAAGATATATGATTAAAAGGCTACCTCTTTGTTGACTGAACGTTGGCATCCTAGGAGGGTAAGAAGCATCAACTATGATAGTTGGTCCACCAGAGGCAATGGTCTGTATAGGGATGAAGTCTCCCTCATGAACCTCAGATGACCTTTGGTGTTGAAGTCCCGAGGATCCTTGATTCTGATTGAATGACCCTTGAGGTTGGAAGCTGAAAGATACTTGATGATGCAATCCAGGGGATACTGGCTGAAGGATGGATGATCCTTGCAGGAAGATCGAGGATCGTTGAGTATGCTGACCCATGGATCCTGATTGAAGGGTGGATGATCCTTGCTGGAAGATCGATGATCCTTGAGTATGCTGACCCATGGATACTGGTTGAAGGACGGATGATCCTTGCTGGAAGATCGATGATCCTTGAGTATGCTGACCCATGGATCCTGGTTGAAGGACGGATGATCCTTGCTAGAAGATTGAGGATCCTTGAGTATGCTGACCCATGGATCCTGGTTGAATGATAGATGATCCTTGCTGAAGGATGGAGGATCCTTGGGCATGTTGAGCCATGGATCCTGGAGTAGTGAAATCCAGCATCCTAGGCATCAAGGGAGTCTGATCCTCCACTGGCCTCTTTGTTTCTTGAGATCTTCTATCTCGCGTAGGATCTTCTGGTTGGTCTTGTTCTGCTGCTCCATGTACGCCTTAACTTGTGAAAACATAGCAGAAACATCATTGTTAGAAGTTACCACAGAAGTGGCAGCAGTAGACTTTGAGCCTTGGAAGACAGGAGTTTGGATCTTGCTCCCAGCAGCATTGGTCTTTTGTACTCCCGCGGGTGGAGGAGGCATTGGCAATGAGGTTTTCGATGAGAGAGAAATTGATGAAGGCATGGTAATTGGTTTTTGGTTAGTTACCAAGTATTTCCCATCTAATATTTCTTGTGTGTTATATACTGAAATTAATCCACCACAAAACACAGATATGAGGCCACAAAGGAAGTTGGGTAATTGTGTCAGTATTAAAATCTATGATTATATACTTTGAGCCATTAATGAGATATGTGTTTATGGTTCATTAGTTTTCACTTAAGTGTATCAATATTCCCAATATTCAGGGGAGATATAAAGTAGTTGGAAAACGAATTTAGTTGAAATGAATTATCATTGATCCTCAAATTAAATTATATGAACTAAAAGTTTAAAGGATAATTCATGTATAAAGATTAACGAATCAATTACCAGACGATTCACCGACTAAAAGGGTTTGTCTAACTAAGATACACATACGAACTGCTAATGCTCCAAATAATAAATATCCCAAGAGGACAAACGTATATTGATAATAAGTCTAACGCACACGTGTAGCTTGGTAGAGTAATCGGTTCCAAAGGTAAAATTTACTCGAAAGTTAGAGCAAGTAATGAAGATGGTCAAGTCGAGGTGCAATAAAAAGTCTTTGAAAGAGATTAGACATGATGGCTCTTGAAGAACCTTAGGTACGTGAAAATAAAGACCTTTTTTAATAAATTATATTGTATCATGTCTACAGAGATATATGGATTCGAAATAAAGTCGATGTCTCTATACTTATATATATATATATATATATATATATATATATATATATATATATATATATATATATATATATATAATTAGTGCTTGAAATGAACATGAGGAGGATCAAGAATTTAAATTTGCCTATGAAAAATGATTGGCCAAAGTGGAAAGACGCAAACAGGACTGAGTTGAATTCTCTAAATAACGAAAAGTTTATGGACCAGCAGTCCGTACAACTAAAGTTGTAAAGTGTTAGATACAAACGGGTCTTCTATGTGAGTTATGAAAATTCAATCAAGTGATATCAGGCAAAATTGGTGGCACAATGATTTTGCAAAGACCCATGATTGATTATGAGGAGCCGCATTATCCAATGGTGGAATCAATGACTTTCCAATACCTAAATAGTTTGTTAATATAAAGAGATAATTGATACGCGTCTAATAAATATTGTGATTCAGTTGATACTAAAAGTTTACAAGAAAGTCTTTGGAGGATTTGAATTATTAAATCATGTAAAGTAAGTTCTCGAGGACACAGTGATTCTTGTTTATAGAGTCATATTTGAATACGTTACAATTATTGAATATGTGGTAGTTGAATACTTGAAAGGTTAATTGATACATCTTAATGGTGTAATTTTTGTGCTTCAGTAAGCATACATACAGAAGATAATGTACATAATTAGTACAATATCTCAATAAACAAACATATGGTACAATATGGATTTTTGATATGTGATACAAAAACTAATGTGTTAAATTCTGTGGAGCGAAAATCCTGAAAAAGTGAATGCACATGCATAATTTTTCAAGATGAAAAGAAATCTATGATGGATTGAAGAATGCATGGAGTTATGCTTATTACGTATAGACTAATATATTCGGATTGAATGTGGTACAATCAATAAATATTTTGATAAGAAGGGAGATAAGTTAGATGTAATTAACCATACTTTTATCAAAATTTTACTCTTAAAATTTCATATAATCACAATTTAAAGTGATGATGTACATATTATCGAGAGAAACTGCATAACTTTTTAGAAAGAGAATTTTGAAATACCTTGATATGATGTGATTATTACTCGACTTGCAGTTTGAGTATATGTGTAATTATATATTTACCAATCCATCAAAGTACATCTAAAAATGTTGAGACATTTTACCAAAGACAAGATTCATTCTTTGAGTACGTTAAAGGATGTCCAAGAATGCGTTCTATATCATTTCATACCTGAATATGAAATATTATTAGTTCGAAAATACCACAATTAAATGCATATGTGCATTATATCGTATTTTTAGCTATATATGATATTATTTTCTTTTTTTATATTTATCAGCATGTGTCAAACTAGGAGACATCGGAATGGGTTAAAACATATATTTTAGGCAGGGATGAGATTTTTTTTCCCAAATAGCCGTACCCGTACATGTTCGGTACCCGTACTTGTACACGTACATGTCTATTGGGTACGGGCACCCAAGTTTACTGATTTTAGGTACGTGTACTTTCGGATACAGGTACGAGGTACAGATACAGGTATTATGGGTACTGGTACCTTGTTTAGAATTTGTAGGGGTTTTTATTAGGTTTCCAACACTCATGACTTAACATTCAAGAGGGATTTTCAAATCCTAATATATATATATATATATATATATATATATATATATATATTATATCATTTGAATAAGTTCCTTCTCGATCTATATGTGTATATTCATGTATTTTTATTTCATGTATGTGTAATTGTGTATATCATTAAATACCATGTATTAACTTGAAGAAGCAATAAAAAAGAAAAGGGAAAGGAAAATGGAAAGATGACTAGCGAAGATTAAACGAAGGTTAACTTTCTTTGCATAAGTTAATTTTGGTTTAAACATTTTCATAAAAAAAATTATGGGAGACTTTGTATGTTTTGGAATTCATTACTTGATTAATTATGAATGGATGTTATATTATGGTTTATTTCATTTTTAGTTTCATTATTATGTATTGGTGGTGTTATTACGTTTGGTTGTGGTATTATAGATAATTGTTTGTCGGTCCTGTATGGTACCAATACCAAGTTTAGTGGTGATTTTTTTATAAAAGAACAAAATGGTACCAAAGCGAGTACTATACCCAAAAGTACTTGTACCCATACCCGCACTCGCACCATAAAATTGGGTCCGTGTACCGGTACCCAGATTTACTAATTTCAGGTACGAGTTCTTTTGGGTATATGTACGGTACAAATCTCATCCCTAATTTCAGGTATGAAAGATATGCAGTTATATTTTACTAACCCACGAGAACGAAACAAGTTTTGTTAGTCTTGTTGATGCAGAGAAACAAAACAGGGTATCAATACAATAGTATATGGTTACGAGATGATACAATAGAAATTTTCACATGAAGATCATGCAACATTGTTCAACTTAACTATTCTCATGCCACGGAATGAAGACACAAATGATTGAGTACAAAAGTTTTGACGCTTTCACAAAAGATCAATATTTACCATTTTAATGGAAATATAAATCAGGGGGGAGACAATACGCGTTGCACTCTTTTTCCTTTAGCTATGGTTTTGTCTCACTAGATTTTCTTAGCAAGGTTTTTAATGATGCATCATCTCCAAGCGTATGAAGTTGATAACCAAGAGGGAGTATTATGAATAATTATTATTGTGGTTATCAATATCTAATACAGATTAAATTTTTTTTTCCAAGTTTTTTTCCTATATTTACATCTTATTGTACCTCATTGTTTTACACACTTAATTAATAAAATCTTTATCTTTCTCTCTACATCATTTTCACATATTATTATGCTAATAGACTAGTTTCACAACAATTTTAATTTTTTTCGATTTTCCTTTTGTTCACTTTTTTTTTTGTAAAGATACACTTGTGATTTCAATTCATTTTCAAGATTTTTAATAATTTAAAAAGAAATTCATATTTACACATTTACTATCACTGATAAATGAGTAGTGTTTTGGTTGATAAATGAGTTAAATGTATGCAAGTTCGAGTTGATAAATGGGTTAAATGTATGCAAGTTAAGGTTAAAATTCTTGAAAAAAAATATAAAGAAAACAATAATAATAATAATAATAATAATATAATAATTTATACTATATATAAAGCATGAGTAAGGAACCTTTTAATTTTTAAGAGGTACCAAACTTGTTACTTTTAGTACAAACTACAATGCATTAAATTAAGATATTTTAAGGGCAAACTTGTATTTTGACAACTTTGTCTTTTAGCAAAAGCAAAATCATGTTACGGTTGTTTTTTATATTATTTAAAATTATTTACAAGTTTGGTCATTTACCTTTAATCACATTTTGTTAATTTATATAATAGTTACATATATACCCCCTTTTTATAAACCAACTACCCCGACAATGTTTAAACATTTATAACTTTTTCACACGCTAATATTTTTTTAAAAACATTATACCATAAAAACGAGTATTTTATTCTCTTTAATTTGAGTATGGTATTGCTATATTTTTTTCATTTTAAAAACTTAATGTATTACGTGATTACCATTAAAGACCGGCAAAAGAAACGGGCGGGTTCGGCCGTTCGGGTCATGGGTCTAAAAGGTTAAGGTTGGAATGGGTAGATACAAAAAAGGTTACTTTGGTTTGGGTCGGGACGAGTTCGGGTTGAAAGGGGTCAAGTCATAACAAATTTCGGGTTAGAACAATGTCAAGCGGAACAGGTTGCAGGTCAAGACGAGTTCAATGTAGAGTTACGTGCGAACCGACACCTGATTGTGCGCGTACATTTGTTGTGTGGCGTGCTTACTAACCCCGATTAAGATTCCAATGCCGCAATACGAGCACACTATATTCGAGTTACACGCGTACTATTATGAACTCACATATAGAAACGGTGACATCGGTTACGCATCTGATGTCATGTTTGCGTGTATACTCCGCAGCATCGCGCGGGCACGCAACTAGTAATAATAATGTTCGGGATGAGATCACACATTTTAACCCGACGACATGGTATAAAACAAAACAAATAAGTTACAATTACAATTAAACATAGTTACATAAACCAGCGCGAGGGTAACGTTTCCTCACAACCTACACAAAACAATCCACCGATCGAAGACTAATCACCCAAATCGAACATGGTACGTACTACAATTTATTTATCATCAAGATCTTTTAATTTTATACATGTTTGTTAATTGATCTATTTCATCCTAATAGACCAATCTCCCCTTTTGAGTCAATTAGGGTTTTGCAATTCGTTTCGTATATTAGTTTGTGAAACGAAGAGTAGGGCACTTTTGCGTAATTAGATGATGATTCTGGACCTGGGTTCTGTTTTAATTTTACAACATCATGATTGTTTATTAACAAAAAATTGGCAACTTTAAGGGCAAAAAATCTGATCCCGATAACTGAAACATATGGGCCGGGAATACCCATAACCCGACGGGTATTGGGGCGGGTGTGGGATTAGATGATGATTACCTGAAATCACATACATGTTAAGTGTTTTAGTTTAGTAAGTTTATTAGATGAAAATTTCATTTTTCTTACGGGATATCTACTTTCTGATATTATTTATATTCTGTATGTTGTGAAGTATGCACATAAGGTTATATAAAAGTTATAACAATATTGATAGTTTGTAATTTGTAGTAGTGGTTATATAAAAACTAAAAGGTATACAAATAGACGTACATGGAATCTAACCATATCTACAGGGAAGGGAATGTTTTAACAAACTAACGGCCCAACGAATATATCCGATACCCGACAAATGGTATTGGGCCGGGTATGAGGCACAATTTTACAACCGGATATGGGACTGGGATTACCAACGTCTGACCCGAACCCGACTCATTGCTATCCCTATATGGTGGTTACTGGTTAATATTGAATTCGGTTTTACAGAGATGTGGATTTCCCAAAAGTTATAAAAAATGCATAACATGTTTTGAACAGAAGCTTCAGTTGTTTATACCAATTTATACATTTTCTTGAGCTTATCTCAGTTTTTATCATCAATTCTCTTAACTTCAATTGTGACTAATTATGTTTATCGTATTCAAATGCGAGAGTGGAATAATGATTATTAATATTACTGTTATTTTTGCAGTCATCACTTGCAGCTGCTAGGGCAGACAATTTCTACTATCCTCCAGAATGGGAACCCAAAAAGGTATGCTATTATACTACTACATACTTACTTGCACGTGCATTAACACATACAAATAATACTTATCTTAATTGTGTATATCGGTTGATAACATGTTATATATTTTACAGGGTGGTTTGAACAAGTTTCATGGGCAACATGCTTTAAGAGAGAGAGCGAGAAAAATAGATCAAGGCATCTTAATCATAAGGTTCGAGATGCCATTTACTATCTGGTGTGGCGGTTGCAATTCCATGATTGCAAAGGGTGTGCGGTTTAATGCTGAAAAGAAGCAAGTGGGAAATTATTATTCCACAAAGGTAAGATAAAATTTCAAAACTTATGAATATTATTATTGTTATCTATTAACTTTTATGAATGGTATTGTTTCTTGTTATTTAGATATGGAACTTCACTATGAAATCTGCATGCTGCCAACATGAAATTGTAATTCAAACCGACCCAAAAAACACCGAGTATCTTGTGATTAGTGGGGCCCAAAAGAAGGTTGAAGAGTTTGATGCTGAAGATGCAGAAACTATGGCACTTCCTGTTGATGAAGGTTAGTTTGACCAAGAGTTGACCATTTTGTATTTTCAAACATAACTGTTGACTATATTTATATTTGGCATTTATGTTTTGTAGAGAGAAGCAAGCTAGAGGATCCTTTCTATCGGCTTGAACATCAGGAAGAGGATTTAAAGAAGAAAAAAGAAGCCGAGCCATTGCTTGTGCGGCTTCAAAGAGTATCTGATGCTCGACATTTGGATGATTATTCCATTAACAAGTCGTTGCGTGCCAAACTTAGAGTAAATACTTTTTCTAATCACTTGTTTTTATAAAGCGCGCCGCAGTTAGGGTTGTGCATGACCCCGAGATGGCTGTCTCGTAACTTAAATAATTGAATTGAAACAACCGAATTCAACCCAAGACCAACGATTTTGTTTTTTTCTTAATCAAACTTTTGGTTTGGTTTCGCCTTTGCATTTACTGACGACTGAACTGAAACTATAAAAACCGAAAAAACCAAATTTTGTTATTCAGTTATAATCTTTTTATCTTTCAGTTTTAAGTAATTTATAAAAAAACAATAAATGATATTGCCCAAATATTTTAGGCCTGAATGTGTAACAATCAGTGGATCATTAATCGACTTGTATATTTTGGCCCAATGTTTCAGACTTGCAGGTCTAAATTCATTATTTTTGGGCAAGTTTTTTTCGGAACAAAGTTACAAGCCTGAATGAAAAAACTGAAAAAACCAAAACCAAAACGTTTTTAAAAACCTGAAAACCAAATTTTTAGTTTGTACTTCGGTTGGAGTCCAAAACGACCATACACACCCCTGGCCTTTTGCACAGGGATGTTTTGAAATACGGTTCTGGTCCTTGAGGCGGTACATCATGTAAATTTGGGTCAAGTTTTGTCAAAATTAGTCAAAATATAGGGTCTCAAGGAGGCTGAAATGTTAAAACAAAAGGATGAAGAGATCATGAATGTTTTATTTCATTAAAATGCTCATATGTAAATAAAATGAGAGATGTCGTTTCTGGCTGTACACAAAGCTTATTTGGTTGTACATGGTACAACACCTCACGGGCGTGAAGCTCTCGCCTCAAGCCTCAGCTTTCAGGACCTAAACCGCACCTTGCATATACAAAAACCAAGCTTTTAATGATTTTCATCTTTGCTTTATTTTTCACATAACAGTCTCAAAAAAAGAGTTGCTGAAGAAGAGGCGTCTGCAAGGAAGATGGGACTCGGGATAAGGCTACTCCCAGAAGCAAAAGAAGATATGGCGGCTGCCAAACGAGTCAAATTCTCTTCAAACTTTAACAAAAACAGGGATGAAAAACGAGCATTGATCAAATCTACATCAATATTTTCAGACTCATCGGCTTCGTCAAGTTCAAAAAGGTTGGAACTCGAGGCTAAGAGGAAGAATAAATGCAGCGTCAGCATCTTAGTTGTTGACTGGAGGGTTTAAGCCGTCATCATGGTTCTCTGCTTGTGTATATTTTATAAGATGGTGTTTTTTTGTCTACTTAAAATGCAATAATGGTTTATCCAATACGCACGAAACCACCTACGCCCTTGATTCAAAAATAAATAAATAAATAAATAATAATAATAATAATAATAATAATAAAAGGTAATAATAAGTGGTGGCAAAATTGTAAATTCATTCGATTCTGTTTTCGTCCCAACTAATCGTTGCAATCACACGGGTCATCATTTCGATTTAGATCATTTCGCTTTTCTAAATCCTCGACCTAAATCTGACTGATTCTCCAGATTACCCAACCAGATGAAAAACAAAGTGAATGAAATTGAACTTCAAAATGGAGCGTATGGGTTGTCAAATTGTGAATCAGTTAAGAGACTGAAACTGATAAATGATAAGAACGAGGAGAGATATGAGGCTGAAAAACTGACTAGTTGAGCTAGATTTCAATTGGGTGTAATGTTGGTCTAAACTTGTGTAATTTACAAATGTTCAAAATAAAAAAGTAATTTACAAATATCCAAATTACGTTGTTATGCAAAGGCAAATTGGATTTGAGCGTTAGTTTATATCTATTGATTTGAGGGTAATTTATTTGAAAGTCATTTTGGTCTAATTGAGCGTATTCAAACAACTGCGTGAATTTTAGTTGAAAGTACTTTAACTGAGAGTTAATTGAAAGTTCAAACACCCAGGTGGTAAGTACAAATCATAAGGAATATACTTTGAAATTAACATAATATTTGAGGTTAGTTTCACGTCTAGTAACACCGGAATCCAATAAAATTAGTTGCTATATTTGGGGATTAAATAGAAAGATCATAGATATGGTCAAGGTATCAATACCTATACTATTGATTAAATAATTGAAATAGCTGGATTGTTAACCAATGAAATGATAAGAAATTAGGAATTAAATAGAAAGATTAGAGATGGTCAAGGAAACAATGCCTATACTATTGATTCAGTAATAGAAATAGCTGGATTGTTAATCAATGAAATGATAGAGGAAAAGGAAGATAGAATGGTAAGAATGTCCCAAGAAACACAAAGAGAAAGGTTTTCAACCTACATACCCAGTATATAAATCTTGTGATAAGAGACATTCAAAACAATGTAGAATTAAGAAATCTGCATGCGCCAATTGCAAGAAACCAGGTCATACAATAGACTTGTAACATTTAAGATATAATAAAATAATAAAGATGGAAAGACAAGAAGGCTAATTAGATTAAATTAATTATGGACCAAAAAGAAAAGATGAGCCTTAGGTCCATGGGATTAAGGAAGTATAAATACCCCTTAAACCCTAATCCTTTTCATTTCCATCCATTCTACACCATAGCCAACACCTTAAAACACACACTTAAGCCAAATACACCTCCCTAGCCGTCGGCCATCATCCGAACCCAAAACCAAGCATAATAATATAGAATCTTCGATCATACACGCAAGCTAACAAGTCCAAGGTCACGTATCGAGCTAGCCGTAGTTCGAAGTAAAGCACAAAGGTATGTTCTTGATCTTAAAGGTTACATTTTTACGAACGAATGATCATGAAACTCAAACCTAGAATAGATCAGGTTTAGACAAATCATAAAGTTGCAAACTTGATGTTAAAGGTGGACTTAATCTTCTCATTAGCTAAGGATCTAGCTAAAATGGGTTTAAAATCGATAAAGATTTAAGCTTTAAAACTAAAACGGGTTAGATCTTGATGAAGGGTTACTAACGGGTGTAAAACGGAGCAATAGAAAATAGGTGGTTAACAGTTGTGATTATAAATCGTTAGCCGCTACCTGAGCTTAGAACGAAATAAAAAATAGAAAAATAAGGGTTGTTAGCATCAGACACGAGATCTCGGTCAACCTGAGATCTCGGTTGCATGGGTTCTCTAGGTGGTTAACAGTTGTGATTATAAATCGTTAGCCGCTACCTGAGCTTAGAACGAAATAAAAAATAGAAAAATAAGGGTTGTTAGCATCAGACACGAGATCTCGGTCAACCTGAGATCTCGGTTGCATGGGTTCTCAGTCAGACCATGGGTTCTCGTTCAGGCAATGGATTCTCGGTCAACGGAGGGATCTCGGTCCCACAAGTTTTCGGTCACGAGATCTCGGCTGAGTTCTCTGTCCTTGAGATCTCGGCCAGTTAGTGTCTTGTGGTGGACTTTGGGCCTGGTTCCCAGTTAGGCCTAGATGCTTCAAGGGACAGTTGGGCCTGACCTAACTAAGTCCACAAGTTTTAAGCCCATATCCTATCTAAAACAATACTAGCCCATCTTCATGAACTAAACAAACAAGCCCAACTTAGAAAATACGTTGGTTAACTAAAATACCAACTTAATTAATTATACAGTTAATTAACAAATATATATTTAACAGTTAGTTGGGCTAAGTTAAATAAGGGAATAACGATTAACGGCGAGCGTAACAAGATCCAGGTGAGTTTCTAGCCCCATTCCTTGTTATGTTTTCGGGGCTGTATGCATACTCGATGTGATTAGTTAATACACTTACCTTAAGTGGTAAGTGTATGCCTATTATGATAAATGTGAAGGTTATGAAAGAATGCTTTACGGTACATGAATGATCTTCGGATATTGCATGCACTGTCAGGAGATAGTTAGAAGATGTGATTGTTTATTTATATATGTTGTATGTATGGTGTATGTATGTTATAGATTAGTATGTAAGAAAGTATATAAATTAATAAAAAGAAAAGGAAAGTATGATATGAAAGAATTGACGGTAAGGGGTGGAAGACCCTAATAATATCTGTGAAGGAGGGTGGCAGACCCTGATAATATATGTGAGGTTATAGGGCGAGAGGCTCTTTAAGGGTGGCAGACCCTAATAATATATGTTAGGTTATAGGACGAAAGGCTCTTTAAAACATATAGCATGTATGTAAAGAAAAATAAAATATGAAGTACGAAAGAAAGAAAGTATGAAGGTAAGAATGAAAGTATATATATACTTACGTATGAAAGAAAGTAAAGAAGGTTAAGTATGTAATATAAGAACGTATTGTATGTTACCTGTATTAACTAGAACTCACTCGGCGTAGCTGACTTTTAGTATGCATGCAGATGAATAGATTGAGGCAGCTAGCCTGAGGGGACACATGGCAGGATTGGATGAGGCTGGCATCTGAAGATTCGTCGTGTTGTATTGATACTATAATTTAAGTTATGTTTTAAAATATAAAAATGTGGATGTTTGTAACGAATGATTTAAGTTTTATTATTTCCGCGAAAGTTTTTAAGTAACTCTGATATTTAGATTTGTGTTTTTGAGTAAATCCAAAGTCCAAAGTGAGGCACCGGTAACGAGGCCTTACAATTAATAATAATGTAAAAATAAAAACTAAACCAACTATATTAATCTAGATATATAGAAAAATACAAAAGGCAAGCCCCCAAACTCTAAATATTAATAACCGGTTGTTCTCTGATCGCCTAAAACCGTGTCCCCGGCAACGACACCAAAAATTTGATGTGCAAAAAGCTATATCTAAATATTAAAAACTAATTCTCGCAATTCAACACTAAGTCTTAAATTTATAAAACCAAACAATTTCTACTAAACTTTTCACAAACGGAAAGTGTACCGATCGCGTAGCAGCACGGTCTAATGAAAGTCCGAATGTCTAAAACAAAGACACGTGAGAACGGCTCAGATAATTAAACCTAATCTAAGTCCTGCCTAAATAATATATTTCTTTATCTTATTTATTTAAAACTAACTTAACTAACGATGAAACTTAATGGAATTAACGATAATAAAAAAAATGAATCACCTAGGTAGGATGACAGGCTATAAGATGACACGGGTGCTAACATGTAGTTGAAACCAGGGTTCTAAAGATGGGCTAACATAGGCGAGGTGAAGGTAACTGGGTCCCTACGGTTAGTATTACTAGAAAACCCTAAGGACGTCTAGATAGCTTTTAATACACAGTTGTTTATCTACGTACCCTAATAACTAATCACTTGGTCCATGTCTAAGTTAGAGATCTCACTAAGGCTCGAGCTAATTACAAACCTAGGAGAAGAGGGATAATTCAATACTAAGGACAAATAACTCAACTTACAAACTTAACCTAGCCGACAATGGGAAAACCGCACATGGTCTCCAACGACTAACCCGATCAACTAACTAGAAATATAAGCCGACACCTAAGGTCTTGGTCCAACTCAAAGGTGGTGAACTCACTGACTTGAATGACTCAGGAAACATAAACCCTAATGGCGACGTCTACCAAACTCAGTCAACACAATAGTATTAGCCGAACTATGTAATTAACAACTACACGAAACTAATTCATGCAATAATCAATCACACGGGCCACATGCAACCTAAAACACATCTAGGGCAGCGGGTATACACGCAATAAAATCACAAAATATGAACTTTCTAGCAGATAAATAATCAACCTCACGTTAAGCACCCTAAACTAGTTAATTTTAACCGTTATACATCAAAACTAGGTGATTCTAACCATTCTTGTCACACCCCGACCAAAGGCGGCGGAACATGTCGGGGTGCAACGTGATTGGACAAATACACAAGACACTATTTAAAGTGACAACATGTAATCAACTCATTTTATTTCATAAATCAATAAACAAAACATCTCGTTCATACAAACAAATTGAATACAAGTAGCAATTATATTGTTCGGTTTACTAATATTCTAATAGTCTTGGTAACGTTTTTCGTCAAGTCCTCGAGTCAACAAAAGTCAAACCTGTAACATTTCATAAAATAAAGTTTGTCAACACAAAGGTTGGTGAGCAGTTCATAAGTTTGAGCATATAAGTACATAGTGATAAAAAGCCACAAAACTTGTATACGAAACAATAAATAAAAATAATAACTTGGATAAATAGATGTCGCTAATAGAATTACGTTAGTGACACCTAGCTATAAGGGGATGCCAAATAGTCTAGGATTTTATAGTTATCGTTAATTGCATTACGTTAACGACACCTTGCTATAAGGGGATGCAAAATAGTCTAGGATTTTATAGTTCCACCAACCAAAAGCGATAAACACATATGCATATAATCATAGAACACCAAATCGAGCAATTATTTAAGTAAAGTATACAATAACGTTTGTGGGTATTCAAGTATGTAAAACATTTAGTTGAATAAGTATGAAATGTCACCCCAAAACGAAAGATGGAAAACAGGGTATGAAAGTACTCACGTTCAAGTAATAAACTTGAAAGATGATAATTTGGAGATTTGCTGGAACGATGAGTTTAACGAATAATGCCTAAAAGGAAAGAAGTCTTGGATTTAGAAAGGTTGTCTTGAAGATCTTTAAATAAAATAATTGTTGCGAAAAGTAAACAATTAAAGTTCAAGGTTTAAAATGTAACTATTTAAGAATTTATAATAATAACCCTTTAAAAATGTAAGTTTGCTCGAAACCGGGTTAAAGTATCTAACCTTAATATTTACTTAACCTATGTCAAGTAATAAGGTGGGAAAAATGCAAAAATGCAAGTTCCTTTGGGATAAAGATACTAAAACGGGTCTTTAACGAGTGCTTCGGATTGTTGGTTCGGGTCTTGATAATTGGTCAAACCCAAAGTTAACTTTCCAAGATAATGAATGTTATGAGATAACTCAATAAAACTTATTAAGACTTAACCAAGTATGTAGTTCTATTGTTTTAAAACTAACAACGCACGTTAAGCGAGTGTTTGGTTTTGTCGGTCCAAACTATGTTATAAGATCAAGTTGGATCCAACATTTCCAAGTACTTAAGAAAATAATTAAAATCAGTTTATAAACTATTTTTAAAGAAATATACAAGTCTTGATAGCTAAAACACACTTGCGTGTCTTAAGCGAGTAAAAATCGGACTGGTTCGGTTTCCATCTCACAATACGTTCCTTGATGGTTTCCACATGCCCAAATAACCAAGAACTTGTATAATAATGTATAAATGAAAATACTTAAGTTTTATAACAAAAAATTTAACAACAAAGTCTTTAAACAAAAGTTCGGTTCATAGTCTAGAGCTATTTACGGTTAAATCGAAGCATAGACTCTTAGAACTCATAACTATGGAACTTGTAAATAAACTAAAATGAGCAGAATTTAAGCATGAATAATATGTATAAACAAGTTATATAAGTATCTATCTATATATATATATATACATATATCAAGGACACGAAGTCCTCCATGAAGCCTGCCTTACAAGGTCCGTAACCTCACCGACCGGAATCGGAGAAGTAATTACCAAAGGTAACAAGGGGTATTATATTATATATATGTTGTGCCACCATAAACAAGTATTAATAAGACTACATAAGCTAATTAGAATGAAAAATTAAACTCAGTTTGACTTTTGGAAGTCAAACCTTCAAGAACACATAAATAACAACATTGAATCTATGGAGAATTGAAAGAGAATTTGGAGTGAGAGCAAGTGTAAAAATGAATGAGATGGGTATGTATATATAGGGTAAGGGTCAAGGCTTCTTTGCAAGGTTCTTTTTTATGTTTGCATTAAAATAGATTGGTTAAACAAACAAGCAAAGCACAAAAAGCCAAAAAAAAAAATGAATATGCAGGTCTGAGGCCGCGCCGTACGACCAGCCTATTTTCCCTGGCCGCGCCGCGTGGCATGCTAGGGGGGGTTGGGTTGGTCAGCTCGTCTTGCGTAGTTCGTTTTGCGTACCAGAAGTTCGTTTTCGATGTAATTTGAGCGTTTTAAAGGCGTTTTCGAATCCGTAAAAGGGGTTTTTCAAATTGAACATGTGGCAATGATTTAGTAACATAAAATACAATATTTTATATACTTTAAATGTTCAAGAAATAAATCAGGATGATTTACATGATAAACGAATACACAAACGAATACAAATAGAACCCGAAATTGACAAATGTCACAAATCTAGCCAATCATAATCAATGAACAGTAGCAAATATATATAAAAATGATGAACATGTTCATGTAAGTCTGATTACAAAGGTTTGAATGATTAAAAACCAAAAACGAACTTAAAATCATTAAAACAATAAAAACCGACAGCCAAAGGATAAAAGATAGAAGCGTAAGCTCCTCCTTCAGGCTTCCTTGGTGGCAGGAATCACCCTCCTTTCGTTCAGTGGGTATATATATATATATATATATATATATTAGGCCTGTTAAACAAGCCAAAACAATCAAGCCCTGTCCAATTAGGCCCACTAAAGGACAAAACAAGTGGGCTAGATGATTTTGGGTAGCTGGCTGATGTTGGGACGCCGCATAGCGCGGCCTAGGGGGGCTACCTGGTCGCGTGGCGCGACCAGGTCCCTGGGTTTTCGTTTGTTTTTCGCTTAACTAAACTCGTATACGCGCACCGTCTTCGATCCAATCCTCTGGTGAACGAAAACCATCACATTAGGGTTTTATTTCCATGCTCTCTTTACCCATGATCCTACATCAAACATAAGTATATAAACACCATTGAAAAAGGATAAACAAATACTAAAACACAATGAAAATTATGACAAAACAGTCTCGAATATGTGTATATTTCATAGCATATCAACTATATATAGGGCTCAAAAGTAACTTCTACATAATGTGTCCCGGACCATATTTATAACAATATTAATAACCATATTAATAATATAAATCACATGAACTAGTTTACAAGGTTATATAATTTTTGTGACATTTTAGGTGTGATATTTCATATGTTAAATATATGAGCTCATAAAAAAACAAAAGATAACTCCAAGTTGTGATCACATATCACAATTGAAATATATGGCAACTATATAGACGAAAATCCCGGATTACATAAAACCTTGACGGTACATCCTATGGTTTGTTATATTCTAAGACATATTTTCTTTTCTTAATAAAAGTTTTTTAATGACCATAAATTGAAATGATGAACCTAAGAATTATTATCAAGCTCTACAAAACAAGATGGAATTACGCAACAAAAAAAGATATACATGCTCTTAAGCAAAACGAGACTTGGACACTCGAAAACCTACCAAGTGGAAAGGGGCTATTGACTCCAAATAGGTATACACATTTATATGTAATCCAAATGGGGAGGTTGAGAGATACAAGGCTAGACTAGTGACCAAATGCTTTACACAAATGGTTAGTGTTAATTACCACGATACGTTTGCCCATGTTGCCAAATTGGTGTCTGTTCGAACGCTTTTAGCCGTAATCGTTAAACAAGGATGGATAATCCATAAAATTTATGTAAACAATGCCTTCCTACATGGTGATTTGGAAGATAAAGTTTACCTAAAAATTCCCCAAGGTTTCTCATATAATGAAGAAACAAGAGATGTCGGTTAAAGAAATCGATAAGCGGCCTAAAACAAGCTTCTCACAGTTCGTACCACAAGTTCACAACGACTCTTCTGGAACTGGGCTGTCGGCAATCCTAAAATGAACATTCCTTGTTTATAAAAATTTGATATGTTACAGGCTTGATTTATCTCGATGATGCGATAATTCTAGACAATGACCAAGAGACAATTCAACATCTGAAAGGCAACCTTGATGGAAGTTTTTCTTAAGCGATCTTGGTAACTTATAGTACTTCCTAGGAATCAAACTGAGGGTTTAGTATTCATCCAAACAAAGTAAACCGTTGATATCATCAAAGAAAGCGGGCTTCAAGATTGTCACCCAAGTCCGTTTCGAGTGTAACTAAATTCAAAGTTTGTTATTATGGTGAACTTATTTTTTTATTTAAATGACGTATGAAAAAGTTATGGACGTTTTAAAATGATTGAGGAATTGACATGTGTCTTGTACGTGAAAATAAATACGTGTTTTTCTCTTCATATCATTCCCCCTTGGGTCTCGACTTGACTAACAATATTAATCATACCGTCTCACTCTTCTCATGCTTTTTTAACTTTTTGTAGAATAACTCAACCCTCAACACGCCATCCTTTCAATAATTTTCACAAACTATACAAAATAGATTGCAACAGATAAACGTATTTAAAATTGTCACTCGACTAAACATGTAAGAATACTTCAAGGATATAAATGGATAACTAACGTTTGTAGTGAAATTTAAAAATGACCATACAGAATATATATAAAAATCCTTAGACAATTGTATAAGTAAAACATTATGGATATCTAACCAAAGCAATCTCAAACCAAGCTCGTGACTTACCTACGTTCAACGGGGTTCTCCTTCATCTTCTTCAGAAACTCATCAAAACACTCATCCATTGTCCGAAAGCATTGATCCGGGTAGAGGTTGCCTATCTCAACATCTTTAGGGCCACTTACCGAGAAAAAGTTTGACAGCCTTTAAAGAATATGTCATGAGTGAATGATGCCACGATACTTTGCGGGATTATTCTATCTGTATTCGTTCGAAAACATAACAAGAATAGTTAAATATAAAACGAAACGTTTGTTAAAATTAAACTAAACGGTGACGTACTTTAACACATTCTAACATGATGCTGCTTTCAAGAGGTCAGATTCGTATAATATTCTTCTTGGGAGGGTTCGTTCAATCTTCTTTTCCCATAAGCAAGCAAGCTCGTTGATGTTAAGATGGTTTGAAGGTGGTCGAAAATGTACAATCTTGTTTAGGGTACGAGCATCATTGATCGTTTTCATAGTGAATTTTCCTTTATGTCGGTGTCGGCAACAAAATATGCTGCCGCAATATATTGGTTTAGAAATGAAATGTGATTAACCATAATATGTAATAGGGGAATCTTAAGGCATAAACCAATAAATTTAAAGAATGATGTTTACATCAAAATGTTTGAAATATGATGTCGTAGTTCTACACTTCTACGTTATCTACATAGTAACCTTTCAAAGAAAGCTTACAAATGAGTTGTCACAATCTATTTCTTTGTATTAATAAAAAAGAAAAATGCTTGCCTTTGTACTATGTTCCATTCTGAAATCGTCACCAAGTCATCGCCAACTTTTATATTTCTCTCTTAGGGTGCATTGTTGGCTTCCTTAGCTTGTCGGGGATTATTAGACTAGTTAATAGTTATGCATCTAGCAGTAGTTATCACAAATATCTATATATCTATAAGGTCTCTTGGTAGAATATTAAACTCTATATACCCGAGTTAAGTAGCATTATTATTCAATCCACAACATTAATATACGTTTATGGTTCACTTAACTAATTGATTTGACAACATCAAAAAGTTTAATATGACGCAGATGCCCCTTCTATAGTTGGTCTGTTGTTATCAAGTTTGTGTAGAAAACTCACCTTTAACATAGCCATCTCCATATATGTCAAAGTGATCCAAAGGAGGAATGGCCTCTGAAGGGTGGATATTATCGTGATACGGCCATGAAGCTATGGAATTGCAACATATATAAGTGTAAGGTATATATACCGGACTCTTCCACCACCCGTCTCACACTCCGCTTCTCCTTGTACATGCTTAGTCCCGGCTCCACAGCCACAGGATCCGTCCTGTCGACCAAATTCCGATGGCAAATATCTCTGTCCAACAAATTCGATAATATACCTTGTTATGTATATTTATATGTATATGTATATGTATGTGTGAACATATATCAATGATCTATATGTGTCGTTTGCTTGGGTTTTTGAAACGTTACAAGTTGAATGAGATTAACTTAATTACCTTAATGGTTCCAACGGATTTTATAGCGTGAACAAGGCTTAATTGGTGTAATATGGCTTCACCACCAACAACTGATATTACAATATCTATTTCATGCTCCTTCAATATCTTCTCCATCACTTCCTGATCTTTAATGTCAACCTGTAAATTATTTGTGATCAAAATTAATACAAGGATCATGAGTCACAATGTATGAATTAAACCAATGTGTATGGAACCAATGCATGCATGTTAAGCGAGTATATTCATGCAATTGTTTCCAAATGAGGTTTAGTGACGGTCCAAGAAATTTTTTAAGTGGGCTCTACCTTTTTTTATGCTCCAATTCATAAAGACCGGACATAAAAATTCCCGGTTGGTTCGACGGTCCGGGTCGGATAATCCTTCATAGAATAGACAAGTGTTTATATGCGACAAAATGAGTTGACCGGGTCAGGTGCGCTAACAAGTAGGTTTTGAATATGGTTTATTTGTTCCGTGTCGGAAATGGGTTTTAACAAAAGTTAACACATGTAAAGT
>NW_027501241.1:0-66456 GCF_021521415.1 Bidens hawaiensis | reverse complement strand
GGTGCATAATACTACCCCACCATGTTAGAGCGGTTTTCTAATCATGCTTAAAGCGAAATTTGTCTTATTCGATTCGGGCATTCGCTGTGTCGAAACACACTCTCGGTCGGTTCGAGCCATTGCAACAAGGTAGTCGCACAGTTGGTTCCAAGGAACTCGGACAGGTTGACAATAGTAAATTGCTTATACAAGTAAGAAGCGTGTTTGGGTTCAACGGGTGCAAAAAACGGGTGCTGGTAAGGTAGCTTGGATTTGGGTTATAAGTTCGGGAATCACAGTGACCATTTGTTTGGCGACGAAAGCAGCCATACGTCGGTTGGAGTTCTTGCGCGGTCTTAGTAGAGGCATGCTAAAAGATTATAAAGAAATAGAATAAGTTTTGGGTAAAAAGAAATGAATATGAAGGTGTATAAAAAATAAAATAAGATGAAGTTTAATTTATTGATTGTGAATCCTGAAGTTAGTAAGGAGGAGATGTTAGTGTTAGAATAAATATAAGCTTTTGTATATAAACAACAAACCAAAAACAATCGTAAATTATTTTTGAGAGGTTAAAGCTTGAAATTTGAGATTTTGAGATTTATAGAGTCGGAAAATCGTACATGAACCACCATGATTTGATATTCCGACGCTAAAAAGTTTTATAAAACAGCATATTGGAGTCTACACATGTGCACGAACCACCGCGACTTTGTCATGTTTTTGACATCAAATAAGGATAATAACACAATAAATCGAGATACAACGTCATGTCAAAACACTAGTCCACGAACCACCGTAGTTCTATTGTTTTGACACCGAAAAATTAGGATGGCGACCGGAACGCTCGCATTCGACTACTTAAAGTATTGACGTTTATAACACGATTTGTGGCCTAGAAAACGAGCACTATAATCCAAACCATCCCATGTAAGTAAATCACCTTCGATTCTTGGAATATTTTTGTCAAATGGTCGTTTTATAATGTCTCATTTACTATGATGGCTACAGACCCGATATAAATGCAGCCTTTAAGGGATTTGAAACAACGGGATCCAAGTTAATCTTGTAATCCATAAAACACAATGAAAATCTACTTTTTGCGTTTTAAGGTAAGGATACCTTGGAAATACTATGAAAGTGTGTGTATGTGAACATTTTAGGATATTGGTGAATTTTAAACAAGTTTTTAAATAACATGCGATATGAAAATTAAAATAGAGTAAACAAATATAAGCACACGTATAGGACCCTAAGCATAACAATTCTAGGTCGTTAAGTCTAACCACCTATCTTATTGTCATGGCTCTGATACCAATCTGTCACACCCCGACAAAAGGCGGCGGAACAAGCCGAGGTGTAACGATTGCCCATAAGCAAATGACACTATTTAAAGCGACAATATTTAATAAACTCATTTCATTTCACAACATCGAAATGTCAAATATCGAATATTCATAAGACAAATACAACAAAACATAGCAAATAATATATTGTTCATTTTTGTAATATCCTAAAGGTATTTGTGACGTTTTCTCCACAAGCTCCATAATTAACCTAGATGCAAACCTGTAACATTTCATAAAATAAAGTTTATCAACACAAGGTTGGTGAGCAATTCATAAGTTTGAGCATATAGATATATAGTAAGAAAGAGCCACAAAACTCGTATACGAAACAATAATTAAAAGCAATAATTTGGATAAAATCGCTAACAGATTTACGTTAGCGACATCTAACTATAAGAGGATGCCAAATAGACTAGGATTTTATAGTTATCGTTAATTGCATTACGTTAACGCACCTTGCTACAAGGGGATGCCAAGTAGTCTAGGATTTATAGATCAACCAACCAAAAGTGATAAACACATAGGCATATAATCATAGAACACCAAACCGAGCAAGTATTTAAGTAAAGTATACAATAACGTTTGTGGTTTAAGACCCAAGTATAAAACATTTAGTTTAGATAAGATGAAATGTCACCCCTAAAATAAAAGATAGAAAACGGGGTATGAAAGTACTCACGTTCAAGTAATAAACTTGAGAGTTGATAATTTGGAGGTTTGCCGAAACGATGGGTTTAACGAACAAAGCCTAAAAAGGAAAGAAGTTTCGAATTTAGAAAGGTTGTCTTGAAAGTCTTTAAATAAAATAAATGTTGAGAAATGTAAACAATTAAGTTTCAAGGTTTAAAATGTAACTATTTGCAATTTATAATAATAACCCCCAAAAAAATGTAAGTTTGCTCGAAACCGGGTTAAGTATCTAACCTTCATATTTACTTAACCTATGTTAAGTAATAAGGTGGGTAAAAATGCAAGAATGCAAGTCCCTTTGGAATAAAGATACTAAAACAGGTTTTAACGAGTGTTCGGGTTGTTGGTTCGGGTCTTGACAAATGGTCAAACCTAAAGTCAACTTTCCAAAATATTAAATTTCATGAGATCACTCATAAAAATTTAGTAAAACTAAATCAAGTATGTAGATTTATTGTTTTAGAACTAACAACGTACGTTAAGCGAGTGTTCGGTTTTGTCGGTCCAAACTTTGTTATGAGATCAACTTGGATCCAACATTTCCAAGTACTTAAGAAATAATTAAAATCAGTTTGTAAACTATTTTTATAGAAATATACTAGTCTTGGTAGCTAAAAACGCATTTGTGTGTCATAAGCGAGTAAAAGTCGATTTAGTTCGGTTTGGTTCGGTTTCCATCTCACAAATAGTTCATTGATGGTTTCCACATGCCCAAATATTAAAGAACTTGTATAATAATTTATAATTGAAGAAACTTAAGTTTTATAACCAAAAAGTTAGCAATAAAGTCTTTAAACAAAAGTTCGGTTTCCATCTCCCAATAAGTTCATAGATGGTTTCCACATACCCAATATCAAAGAACTTGTAAAAATGATTTTAGAAACTCAAATCTAAAATTAAACATGTTTAAACAACTTTTTTAACAAAACTAGTAAGCAAAAGTTCGGTTTACAGTTTAGAGCTATTTACGGTTAAACCGAAGCATAGACCCTCAAACTCATAACCATGGAACTTGTAAATAAACTAAAATGAGAAGAATCTAAGCATGGTTAGTAAGCAATAATAAAGTTAGATAAGTATATATATATTAAGAACACGAAGTTCTCCATGAAGCCTTGCCTTACGAGGTCTGAAATCTCACCGACCGGAGCCAGAGAAGCAACTACCACAAGTAACAAGGGGTATTATATTATATATGTTGTGCCACCATAAACAAGTATTAGTAAGGTTAGATGAACAAATTAGAAAGAAGAATAAACTCAGTTTGACTTTTGGAAGTCAAACACTCAAGAACATTTAAGAAAATAACCTTGAATCTTTGATGTTTGAGAGAGAATTTGGAGTTTGTAGCAGGGAATTATGGATGGAAATGGTGGTGTATATATAGGGAAGGATAATGGTCAAATATGGGTGTTAATATCAAGTATTTGCATGAAAAATGGATCAAACAAAACACATAACAACAAAAAAAACGTGCAGCTGTAGCTGAACTGGTCGCGCTACGCGACGCCTTAGGGTGTCCCTGTCGCGCAGCGCGACGGGGTTGATTTTCTGACTTCCCAAATTTTGTTATATGGCATATTTAGTCCCCGAAGTTCGTTTTAAGTGATTTTACGCATTTTAAAGACCGAAATGAATGCTTTCAAGACCCAACAAGTGTAAAACAATATTGTAACATAAAATCCATCGTTTTGATTATATCATAAGCTTCGGTTTACAAAACGGGTCGGTTTACATAATAAAACAAATACAAAAGTGACTCGAAATTGACGAATGTCACATAAACATTAAAAGAGATGATAATAACAAACACATGATTTAACTAAAAAAATCCAACCAAATGTGGATGAATCTTCATTCTTAATGATTATGATGGATTATGATGATGGATGATGATGATGATAACCTCCAAGCCTTTAAACTCCTCACAAGATCTTCAATATGAGTGTAATGTGGGTGTTTTTATAAGAGAAACCCGGTTAGAAACCTTCTTCAAGCACACCAAATGAGAGCAACATGCTCCACTATTTATAGGCTTTCTGGAGGAATGAGCACAACCCCGTGCTTTATGAGGCACGGGCTCGTGTCCACGTGTCCCAGTTTCAAGTTGTCATATCGTACATGATGACTCACCACGGGGGTGTGCTTCTGAGGCACGCTCCCGTGCTTTTTATTGACATGTGCCTAAATCCTTTTTGTCTTATCTGAGGGTGACTACGGCCCCATGCTTTTGTCTTCAGTGTTTGTATTTTCTTGTGGATTTTTGTCTTTTCTTGTGTTCAGAAGCATGGGGAGTGTTTCTTGAAGCATGGGGGCATGTTTCTTGTTTTTCTTGTGTTTTCTTCCATTTTTCTCTGTCTTTTCACTTGTTTCTTCGTTTGAGGTTTGGGTTTACCTGAATTTGCATTTTGTTACGATAAGTAGCCTTCTGAGCTATGTTTTTTTTATAGAAATTGCAGTTTTTAGAGATTATTTGATACTAAAAAGATGTGTAAATTAATGTACATCACCCCTCTTACATCAAGATGCGACGAGGGTTGAAATCAACTATAGAGGAAGGATCGTGTTAAAAGCGCGAAACACTCGCGTTAGAGGTGCGGAACACGTTTTGTTTTATATAATGCTTTCTTCTTCAAATGGTGTTGACTTCCCAAAAAGTAAGTTTCTCTAAAATCTCAAATTTTTTTCTTATATTAATTTTGGTATATATAACATTTCAAAATAAAACAAAACAAAAAGTTTAAGTATATAAGATTTGCATTAAAAATTGCACAAAGACTAAGGTGCTTATATTAATGCAAAACACATGGCCACGCGTCAAATTTATGACCCGTGTGTCATCTTTGGATGGAAGACGTCCAAAAATTAGGTTGGACACACCTCATAATTCGCCCGAGGATGGGAACCTTATAATACACCCATATGGCCACGCGCCAAATTGAGGATGAGAACCTTATAACACACTCATATGGCCATGCACCAAATTGAGGATGGGAACCTTATAACACACCCATATGGCCACGCGCCAAATTGAGGATGAGAACCTTATAATACACCCATATGGCCACGCGCCAAATTTATGATCTGTGTGTCATCTTTGAATGGAAGACGCCCAAATATTAGGTTGGGCACACCTCATAATTCGCCCAAGGATGAGAACCTTATAAAAAACCCATACGGCTATGCGCCGGAATTAAAGGTTGGGAATCCTTATAAAAAACCCTTATGGCCACACATGCGTGTCATCTTATGATAAAAAGGCTCGCGTGTCAAACTCGCCATCATGATTTAAAATCTCTTACAACCCGAAGCAAAGTAGACGCACGTGCAAAAATGTCATAACAGAAATCATTGGGTCAAAAAAGCACTACTTCTCACTCTCGAGCATTCCTCATAAGTCCAGAACTCCACCTAACCGCTTGCACGCTCAGGAGAAGCACTAGACTGGGGGGACTTGTAGGGGTAGGGTACGTCAAACCTGGTACGACCTTTTATTTATTACATTATTATGTTAATTACATTATTATTGTCTACTAACTAGGCCCATTGGGCTGGGGGTTTGTATAGGTAAATCTTAACTGGGCTTGGCCCAATAAAGGTTAGGGTTACATGATGGTAGCCATGGAGTTCCTATATAAAGAGCCTTCATCATTCATTTGAAGGAACTTCTTGGACCCTTGGCTCCCAACATATTTTGTGTCTGTAATAAGAGGAAACTCTTAGCAATCACCTCCACTCCCCCCACTTTTCCATGGCAGATCTCGAGCAACCGGAGAAGAAGACGGAGTCGTGGTTCGTTCATCTCGAAAACCGGGGAACTTGGACTTGGATCCGACCCGGATCCATTCCATGTTTCTTCATCCACTAAATCGACTACATAAAACATAGGTTTCTGATGCACACGCTCCACCTCCATGTGGACCATGTCCACTGCACCAGTTACACTGATCATAAAGTCAAAAAATACTTTATTGACATAAAGGACATGAATAAGAAACAACGATTAGAGTTTGCTAAGGACTATGAGTGAAATCCTATATCAACAAAGAAAAACAAACAGCATTTGTGATGTATTTCAATTAGAGCAAAATATTATTCTGTTCATATAAAACATGTGAGGATAACAGTGACATTTGGCGTGTTAGATTTTAGAATCTTAACAATAATCATTGGTTAGGTAAAATACTAGTATGACTTTACCGAAACTACTGGTGTGGCATGATGTATTATGCAGAAGTTATATGGCCTTTATAACCTTATACGAAGTGATGAATCCAAGAATTTCAATCATCAAAGACAAAAACATGTAACAGGTCAAATAAGTCGATTAAAATCAGGTCAAATAGGTTGGTCAATACATTTAACCACGGGATATAAATGTTAGAATTGCCCTTTTTTTGTATGACTAAATAGATAAGGAAAAGTTAAAATGTGAAAAGGATTTGTAGCAATAATAAAAGAACCTAAAAAACTTATAAAAATCGTAAATCAAAATATAAATAAAAAAAGAAAAAAAAATCTTAAAAAATGTTTTCTCCATCATTCCCGTTTTAAAAAAATGACGAAAAGACACAATGCCGAAAAAGGCATAATGACGAAAATTAACAAAACACGCAATGATAAATAAAAAAGACACAATAAATCACAAAACATAACACAAAATCAAGAAAAAACACAATGTTAAGAAAACAAAATACACAATTAAAGACGAAAATAAATACAAAACACAATAATAAATAAAAAGACACATTGTTTAAATTTTTCTCAACAATGGGTGTTTTTTGTTTTTTTGCTTTTTTTATTTTTTTCTTTTAAGAACGAAGAAGATGATGGAAACATTTTTGTGTTATTACTTTTTTTGTTTTTATATTAAATTTTGAGTTACGATTTTTTTTATTATTTTCCTTTAAAGATTTTTTTTATTCTAAAGTTTTTTTTCATCCTTTTCATTTGTAGAATAATATGACACTCAATGAAGATTTGATGTTGGGGTGTATTAAGTTAATTTCTTAATTAACTTTTTCTTAAAATGAAACACCCCTTAATCTCTTATATATGACCTCAGATTAGGGTTGTTCAAATAAATTTGAATCCGGGTTATCCCAAAATCCGAAACCGAATTATCCGTAAATTCGGAAATGTCCGAATTTTCGGATTCGGATTCGGATAGTAGTTTTGAAAATTTTCGGATATCCGAAATTTTAATGATTTGTTATATATAATATAAATACATATATTGTAAAAAGGGTAAACCCTAGACTCCATTCAAACCTTATATCAAATTCCACCGCCGCTCTTCTCATTTTGAATATAGATCTCAAGATGGAATGCCGTCGTTGGCGACCGTTTTCTAACTCTAAAATCTGACCTGCGTAAACTGTAACCGCAACCTTTCAATCGTTTATGCTTAATGTATTTGATTTGGTTTGGTTTTATTGTTGATGGTGCGGCTTAATTTAAGTTCCTAATTTGATGATAATGGAAATCATGAAAAAGAGTAATAAATGCAAATCCCATTGTGCTGGTAAAGTAAAGTTGTGTTAAAGCATTCACATTCAGTTCCTATCGTATATCCATATATATCATATAATTACACTAAAATCATTATAATTCCTCTCTCTCTTTCAACTAAATAATATACTTTTATACTTTTATCATTATCATTTCTCTCTCATTTACTCACAACCACTTTCACAATTATTAAAATATTATATGGTGTGAACAGTGAAATCTCAAATTTAACTTTCTAGTATAACATTTTCTCTCCCATCTACTCACAACCATTTATAACCATACCATATAATTTACAAATTCCCCACACACATTTATAGGGAATAGGTTGATAATGCTCTTAATGAAAAAAGAAACTATTGAACGAGAAGATTGAACAAGAAACTGGTTTTTCTTTTCTTTTGTTTTTTAACTTTATTTTCTTAAATTTGGATATCCGTTTCACTGTCCGAACGGATATCCGAAATTTCGGATACGGACTGGGATAGTAAAATTCACTATCCGAAATGTTCAGATATCTGAAACTCCGGATATCCGATACATCCCTACCTCATATTACGTTCATCTATGGCATGTGGCCCATCTATAGTTTTATTTTGAAAACATTAGTTATTTAACCGGTTTTTATTTTCTTATTATATTTTAATTAATACATAAACTTTATCTTAGGGATGGACTTTGGTACTAGTACCGGGTATCGAATCCATACAAAGTTTTTGAGTTTTCAATACCAGTATCGATACCAAATAATTTGGTTTTTCAGGATCGGCACCGGTACTATCTCGAGCCCATCCCCACTTTATCTTGTATTAACATAGTTATTTTTTCTGTAATAAGTTATACAAATTAAATAAAACAATTTAAATTCGTTAAATAAACAGATTGAGTATAAAAAATAATGTAAAACGGTAAAACACAATGATTATGAAAAGTTATATGAGTATGTAAGGATATATGTAAGAATGAAGAGAAAATGAATGTTTTCGAAAGATAAGTGAAAATATGATGTATTTACTCATTAGACGTGGTGTTTTAAAGTTGGTGGTGCGAAGAGTCTTATTCTCGTTGAAATCTTCTCATCTCTGATGTATGAATAGACCGCTTCGGCTCATGCAACCTTTACGAATGATATGTGGGGTGGTTTTTTCCCTAGTAATATGATACAAGAAAAATTATAATGTCAATTGTCAACTCTTAATGGTTTCTTGTTTTTTCTACTCACATTCCATTTTTTATCCCTATTTATATAAATTAACCAAAAAATATATTTTTCTAAAATTTTGTTTATTTTTTAGAAATCTCTTATGTGTGCCACATCCATGCACATGAACACGACGTGGGTTTCTAGTAGTTTTGGTTGCATGCATTTTCTTTTGATTAAACTAGTGATCAGTTATTTGTTTAGTTAGTGGGTAGTTTAAAAGTTAGTATTTTCCTATTGTATGGCTATATAATGGCTACAACTTATTTCCATTAGGATATGAATGAAATGACAAATTAAACTCTAAATGTTGATCTATTTTCTTTCTTGATGCTTTTTGTTTTCTTTAGCCAACGGATTAATAGTTGTAACCACATCACTCTCGCACATCCCATTCTCTCTTTCTCTATATTTGTCATACTCACAAAAACATACTATATCGTATTTTTCTTTTTCATACACTCAAAATAATTTATTAAGGCTTGACTTTGGTTCTCTATTAATAGAGAAGTTTACATTTTCTAAATCATCTCTCTATTTTAGAGAATGGAATGCACGGGCAAATTCGGTGTTTTTGTTAAATATTTCTATATAATTTAGAGAGAAACAAGGTTCTTATAGATACTTGTAAAGTTATGGATAAGTTCCATCTCTATTCAATCAACTACACAAAACTTAGATTTCTGATGCACACACTCCACCCCATATCCATCCACTCCACTATTTACACCGATCATAAAAGCCAAAGTACTTTATTGAACAAGATGGCATGAATACTAGACAAAGATTAGAGTTTGCCAAGAACTAAGAGTTAAATCCTATGTCAACAGAACAGATGAAAACCAATTGCATTAGTGATGTTAGGCATGTTGAAAGAATCTAATAATCAATCAGCTTAAGTTAGACGTGCACAAAAAACCGGTTCCGGAACCGACCCGGAACCAGTTCCAGTTCCTACCCGATGGACCTCATACCCGGTTTGGGTATTTTTGTACCCGAAATCCATACCCGGTTCCACTAATTATATTTCCAATCGGTTCCTACCCTGTTCCAAATTGTACCCGGTCCGGTTCCTACCCGAAATAACCGGTTCCGGAGGGTTTTTTTTAAATGGTCAACTGCAAGTCAAACTAGCCGTTGGAACCGGTTCCAACGGTAATATAGCCGTTGGAACCGGTTTTTGAGAGAATTATAGCCGTTTTAAACCGGTTCCAACGGCTATATTACCATTGGAACCGGTTTTGAGAAAAAAAGAGTCGTTGTAACCTGTTCCAACGGTAATATAGCCGTTGATACCGGTTCTTGATGTCCAAAACCTATATATAACTTGTTTTCCACCACTTGTTTCACCACCAAACTCAAAAACAAACTAAAATACTTCTCCTTTAGCAAACCCGACCATCCAACTCAATATTATTATGGCACCCACCAAAAAAACTAACAAGAAGGCTAAGATCGAGTTCGACCCCCGCTTTAAGAAACTTCGAGCAATACTTGCACCGAGCCATCTCTTGTGCGTCGGTCATGACACACAAATCGTAATAAACCCAAACATCGGGGCATCGTGTTGTTTCGATCACCATAACAACGTCGTCATTAGTTGTCATTTCTTCTCGATTTAACCTTAATTGTGATTTAGAGTGTGTTTTATACTTTTGAAAGTGGTTTAACTTGATAACACACAACACATTGCTATTTATAGTATGTTGGTAAGGTTTATATAGTAAAAAAACCGGTTCCAACGGTCAAAAACGGCTATATAGCTGTTGGAACCGGTTCCTAACGGCTATATTATTTGAATTTAAAAAAACCAACAAAACCGGTTTTTACGTAATACCCGTGTCACACCCCGACCAAAGGCGGCGGAACATGCCGGAGTGCAACGATTGCTCATAAGCCCATGACACTATTTAAAGCGACAATATTTAACAAACTCATTTCATTTCACATCATCGAAAATGTCACATAACCAAATATTCATAACTCAAATACAACAAAATATAAAAAAATATAGCAAATCAAATATTGTTCAGTTTTGCTAATATCCAAACGGTATTTGTGACGTTTTCTTCACCGAACTCCATAATCAACCTAGATGCAAACCTGTAACATTTCATAAAATAAAGTTTATCAACACAAAGGTTGGTGAGCAATTCATAAGTTTGAACAATAGTATGAAAAGCCACAAAACTAGTATACAAAACCATAAATAATAGCTATAAACTTGAATAAATAGTTATCGCTAACAAGTTAGCGACACCCAACTATAAGGGGTTGCCAAATAGTTTAGGATTTTATAGTTATCGTTAATTGCATTACGTTAACGACACCTTGCCATGAGGGGTTGCCAAATGGTCTAGGATTTATAGTTCCACCATCCAAAAGCGATAAACACATAGTCAAATAAGCATAGAACACCAAATCGAGCAATTATTCAAGTAAGGTATACAACAACGTTTGTGGTTTAAGACCCCAAGTATAAAACATTTAGTTTAGATAAGTTGAAATGTCACCCCCAAAATAAAAGATAGAAAACGGGGTATGAAGTTACTCACATTCAAGTAATAAACTTGAAAGATTGATTATTTGGAGATTTGCCGGAACGACGAGTTTAACGTATGAAGCCTAAATAAAAGAAAGTCTTGGATTTAGAAAGGTTGTCTTGAAGATCTTTAAATAAAATAATTGTTGCAAAAACTAATCAATTAAAGTTCAAGGTTTAAAATGTAACTATTTAAGAATTTATAATAATAACCCTTTTAAAAAATGTAAGTTTCCTCAAAACCGGGTTAAAGTATCTAACCTTAATATTTACTTAACCAATGTTAAGTAATAAGGTGGGGAAAATGCTAAAATGCAAGTTCCATTAGGCTAAAGATACTAAAACGGGTTTTTAACGAGTGTTCGGGTTGTCGGTTCGGGTCTTGACAAATGGTCAAACCCAAAGTCAACTTTCCAAAATATTAATTGTTATGAGATAACTCATTAAAACATACTAACACTTAACCAAGTATGTAGATCTATTGTTTAGAACTAACAACGCAGTTAAGCGAGTGTTCGGTTTTGTCGGTCCAAGCTATGTTATGAGATCAAGTTGGATCCAACTATTCCAAGTACTTAAGAAAATAATTAAAATCAGTTTGTAAACTATTTTTTTAAAGAAATATACAAGTCTTGATAACTAAAAACACACTTGTGTGTCTTAAGCGAGTAAAAGTCGGTATAGTTCGGTCTCCATCTCACAAATAGTTCATAGATGGTTTCTACATTCCCAAATATGATAGAACTTGTATATTGGTTTATAAATGAAGAAAACTTAAATTTTACAACAAAAAAAAGTTAACTACAAGTCTTTTAAGCAAAACTTTCGGTTTAGTTCGCTTTCCATCTCCCAACGAGTTCATAGATGGATTCCATATGCTTAATATCAAAGAACTTGTAAAAATGATTTTTGAAACTCAATCTAGCAATAAACATGTTTAAACAACTATTTTAACAAAACTAGTAAACAAAAGTTCGGTTTCCGGTTTGGACTAGTTTCGGTTAAACCGAGGTTAGTCTTATACAAACCCACACCATGGAACTTGTAAATAAGATGAACAAACTAAAGGGTTAGAAGTTAGTCATAAGTGATATGTATAATAAGTTATGTGTGTTGGTGCAAGATGTCAGTAGTTCAGTGTCAAGTGTCTGTAATCGTGTTAGTTAGATTTATGTTTTGTATGTAAGCGAAGTTGCTAACAAGTTCGCTGATATGGGCGAACTTGTTAGACAAGCGAAGTTAGGGACAACTTCGCCTGAACATGCCAGGCGAAGTTGTCGTGATATATATGCATTAGGTTACGGCTGAATCTGTAACAAGTTGTCATTCGAGTTGTAACGAGTCAGAGAGTTTACGAGTTTGTGTGATTAGAGTATCACGTGCTTATAGTTGCAATACAACGTGTCTCTGTTTATCGTAACGTGTGTTAACGTATATCGTCTTCTACGCTCGTAACGTGTTACGTAGGGATTCCGCACCTACGTAGAACGAGATATTCCGTGTAGATCCGGCTGGGAACCTACAATTGGTATCAGAGCTTTTGCTCGATTGTGTGGTTCGGGATTATCACGTGGGTGTAGAAATCGTTCCGTTCGACTATTCGCGGGATGAGTTTTCTGAGTTTTTGTGTCCTACTCACCTCCTACAATCATAAACAACCCATAACACCTTCACAAACCTCGTAAAATCCAGAAATCAAACCTGCATATTCATCGTGTTCATCAGGCGAAGTTGCCGTCACTGTTCGTAGGGTTTCGGCGAAGATATAAGGTTAAGCGAAGTTATCCACAACTTCGCCTACTTCACAAGTTCGCTTACCTTAAGCGAAGTTATCTACAACTTCGCCGAATCAGGCGAATTTAAAAAGGAAGCGAAGTTCAGAATCAGCGAAGTTCAGACTTAAGCGAAGTTATCCACAACTTCGCCTACAGTACTGTTAAAAATAAAATTTTTATTTTTCGGGTTTCTGTGTGTTTCGTGAAAGATGTCTTCAATCAACATTACGGAACTAGTTAAGATGGAAGTGGAAGCGGGTTCGGCTACAAAGGCACCGAAGATGCTTAAGAAAACCGATTATGTAGCGTGGAAAGATCGTTTTGAACAATATGTCAAGTACCAAGATGCTAAGATGTGGGTATGCATACAAGATGGTTACATTCCACCTACTGCTGAGTATGAGGGTCGTGATCAGATAAAGAAATACAAAGAGATGGAAGAAGAAGAGAAGAAAATGTATGAGGCTGAAAGCAAAGCTCATGCTGCGATTACTATGGCTCTTCCACAAGAGATTCTACACACCTTCAGAAAGTATAAGACTGCTAGAGAGCTTTGGGAAGATCTTGAAAACCGTTTTGAGGGTAATGTGGGAATTCGTGCTTCAAAGATTAAACTACTTAAAACCCAATTCTCGGTCTTCAAGTACTTGAAGAATGAATCACTTGATGATATCATCACTAGATATTATCATCTGATGACCGAACTCAACAATTATTCAATTGCTTACAAAGAAGATGAAATTGTTGAAAAGCTTCTTGATGCTCTCCCACCGAAATGGGAGATGTACACTGTGTTGATGAGAGAAGACAAAGACTTTGCTGACTATGACCTGGAAACAGCAGTTAACAAGCTACGAACTTTTGAACTAAACATGGTTCGAAAAGAGACACCTACTGATCAGGTTCAAGATCCAGGAATGTATGGTGCAAAGGTTAATACAAGTTCAAGTTCGAAGTCTGATTCGTCTGCTTACTACTCAAAGGGAGAGTCGGGCGCAAACTTAACACATGACGGTCATGTATCTCTCAACATGAATGGTGATGTGTGCTTTGTAGCTGGTGGATCTAATACTTCTAGCCCTCAAGAAACCAAGAGTGGTTTTTCCCCAGGTGTTTCAAACAACAACTACTCGAAGATGCCCATGAGTGTTAAATCTGCTGAACAGCAGTTTGCTCTCTACGCATCTTTTATTGCTTCGTATGAAAATTACATCAAGGGTAAAATTGTTGATCCAGCAACTTTGGATGAAGATTATGATCAGATCGATGCTGATGATCTGGAAGAGATGGATCTGCAGTGGCAGATGGCGATGATTGTGAGAAGGGTTAAGAGGTTTATGAAGAAGACTGGTAGGAAGTTTGTTGGTGAGAGACCAGGGTTTGACAAGTCGAAGGTTAGGTGTTACAACTGCCAACAGAATGGCCATTTTGCAAAGGAGTGCACAAATGAACGTGTAGAGCACAGTCAAAACAGGTCTACACAACAGAGTGGGGGTATCAATGATAATGGAGCCATGATATCCAGACAAAATGGAGAGTACAACTGGAATCTGCATGCTGAAGAAGTGTTTGAACAGGCCAATTTGGCAAACATCGAGACTGCAGATAGTGAGAAAGTGACTGGCGAAAATGAAGCTTACATGGCAGAAGCTCAAAATGAAGCTAACATGGCAGATGTGAAAGACCAGCTCTCCGAGGTAAGTACCAAAATTCATTGTACTAAATGTGAAAATCTGTCTGAACAACTGAAAACTATAACTGATCAGTTTGTTAGTTTGGATGCTGAATTTAAAACGTTAAAAGAAGATCATCATTTCACTAAAGCTAGAGAAAACAGTTATAAAGTAAAAAATAAAAGCTAGTGAAAAAGATATTAGAAGTCTGAAAGCAAATCTAGCTGAAAAAATTCAAGTAATTGATCTTAGCTATGAAGTGTTAGAAGAGAAAACCAAACTAATAGCTGAAAGGGATAAACAGATAGCTGATCACCAGGTGAAAGTGGTGGAACTAAACAGGAAACTTGAGAAATTCAGAAATTCCACCGCTATACTTGATCACCTCGTTAGTGATCAAGGTTCCCCAGTTAAAAGGGGAGGAATTGGTTATCATGAAGTTCCACCACCTTACAATCATAATTACACTTATGATCCTAGTAATCAGAAATCTGTTGATGTTGATTACAGTCAGACAGTTCCGGTTAAGGTAACTAGTAAAGAACCAGAAGTTAGTAAAGGCGAAACAAGTAAGCCTGTTTCGAGTGTTAAAATTTCTGCTCCTAGTCCGGTCTCATCTAACTCGGACAAGTCTTCTGAGTCGAGTGAGACAAAACAAGAGGCAGTGTTACCAAAAAGTGGGGAGAAACATAAAACAACTGAAAAGAAATCTCCACTAAACCCGTATGTCCCACCTTATGTGAGACAAACGGGCAGTAATACAGCCTCAACATCTAAAACAACTATGGAAAAGAAAGTTGAACACAGGATTTGTTTCAGATGTAATCAATTAGGACACCTAATTGTTGATTGCCCTCTGAAGCAGAAATTCAGAGGTGTGAGGCCTTCAAAATCTGAGAAAAGAAACAGTAATCAATATAATGGAAAAAATGAAAACCCATCAAAATTCAGAAATTGGTCTAATTCAGGTTTTCAAAGAAATAGATCTCAGTTTTTCACTGCTAACAACCAAACCTTAAGTAATAATTCATTTAATTCTCGAAGGTTTGGATGGCCTCATAATCAAACTCCAAGAATGTATCCTTTTAGGACTTACAGGAATTATTCTGAAACTAACTTTGGACAGCCAAGGTACGGGATGTATCGACCCAAGACCAATAGGTCTTGGGTCCCCAGATTTTAATCATCTGCTTTAATCTTGCAGGAACAGTTGAACAGGGCTGCAAACAATCAATGGGTTGTGGATAGCGGCTGTTCCCGGCACATGACGGGTAACAAGAATTTGTTACACGAATGGAAACCTGTTCAAGGAGGAAGAGTGAGTTTCGCTGGAGAGAGCGGTGGAAGGATCACAGGAATTGGGACGGTGACTAACGGAAAGATGACGTTAGAGAAAGTAAATTTTGTTGAAGAACTGAAGCACAATCTGCTGAGTGTTTCGCAGATCTGTGACAAAGACTACACCGTGCATTTCACCAAAAATGAAGCGATTGTGCTATATCCTGGTTTCAAGATACCAGAGGATTGGATTGTTATGAAGGCTCCAAGAGAAAAGAATACGTATATAATGGACATGAGGTCGACTGAGATGGCCACAGAAGAATCGTGTCTTCTGTCGAAAGCAACTGAATCGGAGTCCGAATTATGGCATAGGAGAATGGGGCATATTCATCTTCGGAAGATGAACTACATTGTCAAGAATGGGTTGGTGTTGGGTGTTCCCTTGAAGAATTTCAACTTCGAAGACCAATGCTTATCATGCAAGAAGGGAAAGCAACACAAGAAATCCCATCACACCAAGAAGATTAATTCTATAGTCAGTACCCTAGAACTACTTCACATGGATCTCTTATGTCCAGTGAATGTAAAAAGTCTAGGAGGAACATCTTACTGCTTGGTGATCACTGATGATTTCTCTCGATATTCCTGGGTATATTTCCTAAAGTCAAAGGATGAAACTGTTCAGATGGTAAAGAATTTGATTACCAAGGTTGAGAATATCATGGGAAAAAGGGTTAAGTACATCAGAAGTGACAATGGGACTGAGTTCAAGAACTATGAGATGGAGATCTTCTGCTTACAGAAGGGGATTGAACACCAGTACAACGCTCCGTATACACCGCAACAAAATGGAGTGGCTGAGAGGAAGAACAGAACTTTAATTGAAGGAGCCAGAACCATGCTGGCTGATTCGAAACTTCCCGTGGTGTTCTGGGCTGAAGCAGTTGCAACAGCCTGTTATATCCTTAATAGAGTGTTAACTGTTAAAAGATTAAATAAAACCTGTTATGAACTTATGCATGGGAGAAAGCCCAACTTGAGTGGTCTTGAACCATTCGGGTCCCCGTGTTCGATATTAAAGACCAATTCTAAATTTGGTGAAGTAGCCGACGAAGGAATCTTAGTCGGATACGTTGTTGGGACTCCCAACAGACGGGTCTTTAATACATCGACCAGCAAGGTTGAGGTGGTGTGTAACACTGATATCACAAGTTACAAATCACCAAAACCAAGCACGGGACCCGCCGCGGTTTTCGACTATGATAGACTTTTTAAATCTTTTAACATGCCTTATTTGGATTTTGCAGAAGTTGAGGAAAGAATTGCTACGAAGATGATATGCGATGAGGAAGACACTTTGGTGCAACGACCACGGTATGATGAATGTCAGCCTTCCTCGTCAAATGCTGTCAATACCCCTGCTGCCTCTACTGAAGAGGAATTCATCAATCCGTTTCACTATCAACATCAATCACCCATTGATGAGCTAACTTCGGACTTGGAAGATAATCTGAATGTCAGTTCGGTTCCGACTACGAGAATTCACAAAAATCACCCTTTGGAAAATGTGATAGGTGATCTGTCCGATGGTGTACAAACAAAACAAAGCTTGAATGAGCACACATGTGTTTACACAAGCATTAAAGAATCAGGCATAATCAACGAATGCTTGTACACCTGCTTTATCAGCCAGATTGAACCAAAGAACTATCAAATGGCTCTCAAGGACAGCTCGTGGGTCGAAGCCATGCAAGAAAAATTAGCCCAGTTTAAGAAGATGGAGGTATGGAACTTGGTTGCAAAACCAAAGAATGTGCATGTGATTGGCACAAAATGGGTCTTCAAATGCAAGAGAGATGAGAAAGGGATTGTTATCAGGAACAAGGCGAGGCTGGTTGTTAAAGGCTTTAATCAGCAAGAGGGGATTGATTACAATGAGGTGTTTGCTCCTGTGGCAAGATTGGAAGCCATTCGGCTGTTTTTGGCATTTGCTGCTCATAAGGAGATGAAGGTTTTTCAGTTAGATGTGAAGAGTGCGTTCCTAAATGGTAAAGTCGATGAGGTTGTGTACGTTGAGCAACCTCCGGATTTTCCTGACCCTGACTTTCCCGATCACGTGTACAAGCTAAGTAAAGCGCTGTATGGACTACATCAGGCACCTCGTGCCTGGTACTCAACGTTATCCGATTACTTGCTTGAGAATGAGTTTGAAAGAGGTAAGATTGATAGCACATTGTTCTTCAAGAGAAAAGGGAGCGACTTTCTACTGGTGCAAGTCTACGTGGACGACATTATCTTTGCTGCATCAAAGGTCGCCATGTGTCAGGAGTTTGAGGCCGTCATGAAGAAGAGATTTGAAATGAGTGCTATGGGTGAACTAACTTTCTTTTTAGGATTGCAGGTTGATCAGAAGAAAGATGGTATGTTCATTCATCAGACGAAGTATGTCCATGATGTTCTCAAACGTTTCAAGATGGAGGACAGCACTCCATACGATACTCCAGTCTGCGTCAACCACAAATTGGGTGCTGAGTCAGACAACGATGCAGACGTGGACCCAACCCAATATCGGGCTATAATAGGTTCTTTAATGTACTTAACTGCTTCTAGGCCTGATATAATGTTTGCTGTTTGTCTTTGTGCTCGCTTTCAGGCAAACCCAAAGGAATCTCACTTGAAGGGTGCGAAGAGAATATTGAGGTATCTCAAAGGCAAACCTAAGCTGGGGTTGTGGTACACAAGAGGAGGAGACTTGGATTTGGTCGCCTACACAGATTCTGATTATGGAGGGTGCAATCAGAGTCGGAAGTCTACGACTGGTGGATGTCAGTTTCTTGGTGGCAGACTAGTGTCCTGGCAATGCAAGAAGCAGACCTCAGTCGCAATTTCAACCTGTGAAGCAGAATACATGGCAGCATCCAACTGCTGCTCCCAGGTTCTTTGGATTCAACAACAGTTGCGCGATTATGGTCTGAATTTTACTCTTACTCCTATTTGCATTGATAACACTGCTGCTATCTCAGTAACTAACAATCCCGTTAAGCACAGTAAAACTAAACACATTGACATACGTCATCATTTTTTACAGGATTGTGCTGAGAAGAAACTGATTGAGCTCGAAAAGGTTGATACGCTAGATAATTTCGCTGACTTGTTTACGAAAGCGTTTGACAAAACTAGATTTCAAAACCTTGTTGAGCTGAATGGGATGATCAATCCCGAGTAACCATGCTTTATGTTTTTGTGTTAAAAAAAAAAAAAAAAAAATCGTAACTATCGCTTAGAATTATGTCGGTTGCCTCAGTTTGAAGGACATGTCTTCGGATATGTTTGGTCCTCATTTCTACTTGTAGAATATGAGGATAGCCATTAACCAGATGACTGAAAATGACCGGGGCGGTTTATGATGTGTTTTCATTCTTTCGCTGAAAATTAGTCGATCATACTTAGTTAGAAGGACACATACTTGTATGTGGTCGGTCCAGCTGATCCATTGGATCTTCGGGACAGCCGTTTACCTGAAAACTTCAATTTGATCGGGGCGATTGAAGTTAAAAAAAATTTTCTTTATGGGAGATGAAATTATTTTTCAAGTCTACTACTTCGTAAGAAGTACCTTTGCTATGTTTAACAGAAAATTGATCCAACCTTGGAAAGTGATAGATATATTGATTCTGTGTTCTTAACTAGTGAAGTTATTAGGCCTAAAAGACTTTAGAACAGTCATTGTATGTTATGGTAGCTTTTTATGGTGCGTAAAAGTAGAAGTGATACTAACTAAATCTACTCGATTTTACGTGGAAACTCCTTAAGAGTTGTGCATGTCTTCATATATATCTTTCCGAATGATAGGCAGAAAAGCGATTACCCAGTCATACACGAGCTCGTGAGTGTTCTGATTCCCGTGAAGATAGCGTGTCAAGAAACTGCAGTGATCAAGATTCGGGACTTGCAGTTGTTTTCTACTTGAAGATTGTGTAAATAATTGTTAAAAAAAAACATTCTAGAGCTTTTAATGATAAATTATTCTCAATCAAGATGTAAGAAAGAGAACGGGAAGCAGAGTCTAAAGATCGAAGAGTACTTACAACTTAATCAGACACTACGGGTCGAGGTCAACTCGGGGTGACTTGGGGAAAGCCAAATATGCTTTGAGAATAGATAGGAGGCATCATAATCTCTAAGTTGTTACCCACTTAAGTTTTGAGCTTAATTGAACCTAACCCGTATCACAGAAACAATGAAAACCATTCTAAGTCATTTACCTGCTTACAACCTGTTTCTTTATGTCATAATACAGCTAAACACGGATCTGTGTGACAGTCACGTAATAAGTATGATTCCTGTTCGGATCTTTTCTAAAACATGGTAGTCCCTGTCGAGACTGAAATTTGATCCCGTGTACTTTAATTTTTCAAATTTTCGTTACTTATGTAGTTTTATTATTTTATACGTGGTTACATGGTCTTGATTGTATCATTTAACGCTTTAAAGGAAGTTTTTAAAACTTAATTGCAAATTGTTCAAATTATAGGGGTTTGTTTTGAAAATACCGGCGAACTTGTTCATAACTTCGCCTGCAATAGGCGAAGTTGTCCATAACTTCGCCTGTATCAACTCTGACCCTATATAAAGAAGTTTTAGGGTCAAACTTTTCATTATTTTCAAAACTCAGCGAACTTATTTCCGTATACCTAAGCGAACTTATCGCTCAATCATTCTGTGTTGCTCTTTTCTTCGATTCTATTCCGATTAAAGGTGTGTAGGGTGCTATAATCGTATTATCATTGTCAATTGATGTTTATCACAGGTCGATTACACCCGTTTCGTAACCTCAGACTTTCGATACCTTATACCCGATTTTCAAACATGTAATTACGTGGTCGTAATCTACTTGAACGTCTAAAACTTCATAATATCATGTTTTACGGAGTCCGTAATCTCCAAATTCACCAACTACACGTCGATTCGTAAACTTAACTGTCGTCGTTTCATATTCGGCGAAGTTACAGTTTAGGCGAAGTTATCCGTAACTTCGCCTGAGGTTTAACTTCGCCTGATAATAGTTTTTGAAACAGTTTATGAGGCGATGTTGTGGTTAGGCGAAGTTCTCATTAACTTCGCCTGGACCTTTTTACTTGACAGTTAACAGACGAAGTTCAAGTTGAAGCGAAGTTGTTTCCCAACTTCGCCCCACCTTTAACTTCGCCTGTACAGAATAGATCACAACTTCGCTCATGGTAACAGGAGAACTTGTGATTTGCTTTGACGTTTATATAACTTAGCCTGTTTGTTGCAGATATGGCTGCTGTAGCTGGAGCAGGTGGTGCAGGCGGTGATAACGGAGGTGATAACCAAAGACAGTTCTTCCCGGGTCACAACATGTGTATAACATTAGACCCGGAGGCGAGCGGAGTTGATGATTTCCGCGAAATCATCACGTTTCTGTTACGCTCGCGTATATTCCTCGCGATCACTACAACACTGCCGATATCCTTGCCCAACATTGAGGATTTTTGGCAGACCGTGGAATATGACTGCAGAGCCGAGCCCCCGGTGATGCGCGCAACAGTCAACAATCAGATTGTTCAGTTCTCTTCTGAACAAATCCGGGCGGCTTTACGGTTTGGAAATGAGACAAGGGATGACCCAACAGAGTTTGTGGCTCCTTTCCGTGATGGAGCGTTTTTGAGGATGGGATACTCTGGTCCCTTGGGTGATACGCAGAGAAGGAAAGGGTTTTTGCTTGACCAGTGGCGCTTTCTCATGCATGTCATGATTGTATGCATGTCAGGGAGAAAGGCTGGCACTGATGGCATGGGCGCGACCATGCAGTCGGCGATGACTGCTCTGACTTACAACAAGCGATACAGCTTTAGTCAGATGGTCTTCTATGAGATTGATCGTCAGAGAAGGGCGATGGCGCGATAGAGATTCATCATGTATCCAAGATTCCTACAAATGATCTTGAATCATGTTGCTCCAACGCTACCTCAGCGCCGTCCGATCAGATACGTTGAAAGTGTGAATAAACGGATCTTCGCCCAATGTAGATCTTCAAGTGCGAGGAGCAAACCTGAGCTCCGTCCTCGCCATACTCCACTGTTTGGGTACTTAATCAACCCAGGGTATGTGCCTGCTCGTGGGGACGAGTTTCGGGACCCGGCACCACAACAGGCAGGAGCACCTCAAGTTATACCTGCTGCACCTGTTGTGTCACCGGAGGAGAACGTGGACCTTGATGCTGAGTTTGGAGGTCAAGGCTACTTTGATATGGAACGGGTGGACCCTGGAGAGTATGTGCAAGTCTCGGTTGAGAGGGTGTCGACTGTGAATGTTACTAGGACAGCTGCTACGGTGGCTAGTTCTTATGAGGCAAGAAGGATTATGGTAACTCGAGAAAGACTACATGGGAAGAGAAAGAGAACTGATGATGACAGCGAGTCAGACTATGAGGAAGAGGTACAACAGTTAATACGCAAATCAAGAAGGGAACGGGCAGGTGCAGGATCGGGAGCCGGTGAGAGCTCGAGGGTGGTACGTTTCACCCCACCCGCACTGTCCGGTATGACAATGGTTCCCTCAACATTACAGGTTACAAGGCCAAGCGCTACGGATGTTCCCGTGGTGGCTACCTCATCTACATTTGGCCTCACACCCACTACTTTCCAACTATCGGCTCCTGAGATTGTCTCGTTGCCGCCTCCAACTCTTACTCCAACGGAGGTCGTGGCACGCTTTATTGAGTCGACTGTTGTGGCCACTGCAGGGTTATCGGTGACAATACCACCTGCGGTTACGTCTATTTCTACTTCTGAGGTCCCGGTGACATCGGAAATCCCTCCTCAGTACACTCAGGATATATCGCATATGAGGTTCGATTTCGATGCAACCCTATCAGACTCTGAACGAATAGCAGCACTTGAACGGGTCGTGGCAGAGCAGTCAAGGATTAATCTTATCCAGACCCAGGCTATTCAACACCTAGTTGCAGAGAATCAGATGCAGTCGTCCCTGCTGGTAGAACATGGAAAAATCATAGATGCTCTGAAGGAGTTCTTGGCATCTCAGGGGGAGACGAGCTGTAAAGGCGATGAGTTGAGGACCAAGAGGAGAAATGATCGAGACGATGATCCCAATGCATCGAAAGGTGCAGGTGGTGAGTTGCCAAGAACTGTACAAGCTCTTGGGACTTCCACAACTCAGGGGGAGTCGACAACTGCAGCTGGTGGTGATGATGTGGTGGTAGTGGACGTAGAGGAGATGGATGATGAGTTGGTTGGTGATGATGATGTACTACCGAGTGATGAGATAGAGAAGATTGGTGAAGAGATAGTTATTGATAATGAGATTGAAAAGGGAGAGATAGTAGAGGAGAATGTGGAGCATGAGATACCAGAAGTAGATAAGGCAGATATGAGTCAACAGATTGGAAGTGATGAGACGGAATGGGAAGAGCAGCCTAGATGGAAAGAAGGCTACGCTCAGTGGTTCGTCAAAACGAAGAAACCGGCGGTCCCTACTATGTTTAAGAAGACTTACAACATTAGAGGCTATGCTGAATCGAGAAAAGGGATTATTTGCTGGATATACGATGAGCAGTTGAGGCTCTTTGTTATTAAGAGGTGTGATGGTGTTCAGTACTTCAAAAGACTTTTAAGATCGTTGAATACACTGCCAGAATGTGAAGTGAAAGACTTAGCCAGATTGGGATTGATAAACCGAAGTGATGATAATATGGCTAGAGTTATTGGGAAGATTGTTTGGAAGGAAAGTATAAAAGAGAAGAAGTTTGAGCTGTTGAAACCACAAAAGGGAAAACTTATCGAAGACAAAGATCGTGGATTGAGAGCAGATGGTAAACCTTGGATGATTATGAAGTATAAGCCGATCCGGTGCCTTAAAGAAGTGCCGATGAAGCAGATGCCCAAGGATGTGCTCAAAGATCTAAAGTGGTGGTATGTTGATTGTGAAACAGCTGAAGCAGTGATGGAAGACGAAGATGAACAAGAGCTGCTAAGAGTTTATGATCCGATGCATCTAGTGAACTTGTCGCAAGCTGATCTGCAGGTGCTGAATGAGAAGAAAATCTTTTATATTCCTGCTTGGAAAGACGAAGCGAAGAAATATCAAAGAATTGTATCAGTTTGTGTACGCGAAGGAGTTCATGCTTGAAGATGAAGATGCAAGGTCGTTGAAGATTACAAGACACGTGTTTGAAGATAAAGAATTGAAGCTACTGCCAAGGGGGAGTCTGTTGGTGCAAGATGTCAGTAGTTCAGTGTCAAGTGTCTGTAATCGTGTTAGTTAGATTTATGTTTTGTATGTAAGCGAAGTTGCTAACAAGTTCGCTGATATGGGCGAACTTGTTAGACAAGCGAAGTTAGGGACAACTTCGCCTGAACATGCCAGGCGAAGTTGTCGTGATATATATGCATTAGGTTACGGCTGAATCTATAACAAGTTGTCATTCGAGTTGTAACGAGTCAGAGAGTTTACGAGTTTGTGTGATCAGAGTATCACGTGTTTACAGTTGCAATACAACGTGTCTTTGTTTATTGTAACGTGTGTTAACGTATATCGTCTTCTACGCTCGTAACGTCTTACGTAGGGATTCCGCACCTACGTAGAACGAGATATTCCGTGTAGATCCGGCTGTGAACCTACAGTGTGTGTAAATATATATCAAGAACACGAAGTCCTCCATGAAGCCTTGCCTTATGACATTCGAAACTTAACCAACCAAAGTCGGTGAAGTAACAAATAAAGGAAACAAGGGGTGTGTATTATATATATGTTGTACCACCATATTCAAGAGTTAGTAATGTTAGATGAACAAGTTAGAATGAAAGACTATAGTTAGTTTGACTTGAGAAGTCAAAACTTCAAGAATACATAAGAAATAACAACCTTGATTTATGGAGTTTGAGAGAGTTTTTGGAGATGTAGCAAGAGTAAAATGAAGAAGATGAGTGTGTATATATAGGGAAGGAGTGAAGGGTTGGGTATAAAGATTCTTTTATGGTTTGCATAAAAATGGGTATGTTTAAATGGTCAAACAATGCATAATATAAAAAAAATATATTTTATATATTTTAAATGACAAGATCCAATATTTTATATATTTAAAATGTTCGGGTTACAAACGGGTCGGGTTTACATAACAAAAGTGACCCGAAATTGACGAATGTCACAACCCGGTTCCTACCCTACCCGGTTCTTAAAAGTTGCCATTTCATGCCACCGGTTCGGGTCCGGAACTGAACCGGTTCCTGACCGAAACCGGTCCCATTTTCTATCTGGTGTGAAAAACCCGGTTCCGAACCGGTTCGGGTTTTTTACAATACCCGATTTGTGCACGTCTAGCTTAAGTTAAAGCCAAAAACATCATTCTTTTCATGTTGAACCAGTTAAGAGGATGACAGTGACCTTAGGCTTGTTGAAAGAATCAATCAGCTTAAGTTAAAGCCAAAAGAGGTGCACACCGGGTATTTTCAGAAACCGGTTTCGGGTATAGTCGGGTACTTGACTGCGTTTTTTCCAGGTAGGGTTGGGTCGAGTTTTGACCGGGTACTAGAGGAAACGTTTTTATCGAGTCCGGGTCGGTTCAGGGTAGAAACCGAAAACCCGGTCTGTACCCGCGGGTAGGATTGGACGGGTCCAATTCTGGGTAGAAACCGCCGGGTCAGGTACAGAACCAGTCCTATACCTTTGATAATATTGGCCGTGGTGGTTAGTACCTCTGATATCAAAAACCATTTGCAGTTAAAACATTCCCACTAATCTCATTCCCCATCCTCATCTCTATAATTACACTAAAGAACACTACATTTCTCTCTCCTGTTCAATTAAATAATATTTTTTATATCTTTATCATTACTGTTTTCTCTCTCTTCTACTCACAACCAATCCAACAAATATTAAAAAATCATTACATTGCTCTCTCCACCCTATAATTTACACTCGCAACCCCACCCTATAATTTACAAACTCCCCACACATAATTATAGGGGATGCGATGAGAATGCTCTAAATAAACATTAAAAAATTGAAGAAACCAAACCCATTCATATTACAAGAGTTAAACCAACTGTACATATTATTACCCTTGTTCCAGATACTTTTCAACATTCCCAAACATAAAACTTTAACTGTTGCAAGTTTATGACTCAAAAGTATGTGGAATCAACTGCACCAGTTCTCACTGGACTTCACCGAGAAATGTGCACTATAATAACAATATAATAGTAATGATAGAAAAAAAGAATACGAGTCCACGACTTCATAAAACGGTCTTAAAACCCAACAAAATCTTCCACTTTCGTGTCGGTTTAAAGGCCAAGAAGAGACGCGTGATTGCTTCCATTTGTATCCAAATTGCCATAAAAAGGTGAAGTCAACTCACCCGAGTGTGAAGACTTGCGAGTTGATCTTTGACTTTTTGGTGAAGCAGAGTTGTAAGGGTCCATTGATCCGCTAACGGATGGAAACATTGACCCGTGAGTTTTAGGAAGGCCCGTAGCGTCATTACTGGTCAAACTGTAACCTCTTTCCACTGTCTCGGCTTCCAGTGGTAGCTCATCCAATGTCTATTAAGTGAAACATATAATTAAATGAGCCTGATAATTCATGTAAGCCGATAACCGTATTGGAAGTTAGCAGAAACATACCCGAAAAGCTTGCTGAAGAACACGCAGCGTTTCACGGGTGCGCTTGCGTTTTATAGAAATGTCATCGGGTTCTTGCAGCATTTGTTCAAACAAATCATCTCTGTTAAGAATACATGACCAGCATTCATTAGATATCAATTTATTTTAAAATTATTGTAGATATTTAAAATATATTTGGCTTGCTTTAAAAATTATAGTATTCGCTCTATCTGTGATTTAAATACAGCATACTCTTTTTCAGTCAAGATGTAATTGAGCTTTTCTCTGATAACTTATAATAATTAATTCAAATTTAAATACACAAGTTTGTTCAGCAATTTTCCACATTTCAATATAAGCTTTGTTGAAAATTGAGTTGTATCCAACATAAAATATTTCGTCATAATATCCAAAAGATACATTTCGTTGAATACATATCAGTATATAATAAAATTTGTAAAGAAGTGCATAAAAAAGTTAAGACTGTGTACTTAGATTTAAATAAAATATTAAACATTACAAATCATTGAAGAAAAGCTAAATTATATCTTCAATGGCAATTTAATAAAAACAAAAAAAGATCTATATTATATTTCATAGGACGGGGAGAGAAGTCGAAGACCCCTGTAACCATTGTTTTAGAAACAAAAAATTAACTCCTATATTTTAAAAAAAGTGTTGTAAAAACAAAAGTTTTAAAAAGCATCCAACGGTTCCTAATCCCTTAATCCTTATTACCTGTAAAGCTTTTTAATAAAGACATTGTGCAGCTCTCTTTTTGTATGATTGACCTAATATTCAGTCAACATAAATATAAACCGTCAATAAACTAGGGAACCTATCAATACTTATCAAAAAAGAGTTTAGAAATGTCATAATTACCAGGAAGTGCATGATGGCTTTAGGCACATAATCCTCGATGTTCTTTCTGACAATATCATAATATGATCTCAACAACAACTTTGTCACGTGAATCTCAATAGCCTCTTGATCTGAGTTGGCATCAGAAGACCTCAAAACCGTCGGCGGCTAAAAAAATGTCAATATTAGCAATTGTATGTTTTGTGACTTTAACTTTTTAAATTATAATCGTACCTCCCTCAAGTGAATCATTGAAGCCGAATAGTCAAAATGGTCATTAGTGTGAACGGGATCACTAAAAGGCTTGTTTGCAGAGTTATTATCCTTGGTGGATATTCGATTATCAGACCCACCAAAGATTGATGAGATTCCCCAGCTTGAGCTTCCTGGAAAAATCAAAGCCGTTAAAAGTTCAGGATTATTGAAATTATATGTTTCAAGAGTCTGCTTTTATTAGCAAGATCTTACCAGATGTTGGTTTCTCAACCTCGCCAGCTGGGCGGGGCCCGGGTTGATTATGCTGCAAAGGTTGATCATTATTAGTTATGAAAGCAACATGACACGTATGGGGCCCAAAAATATATTAAAAAAAGGTATTGTTTAATTATAGAATTGACAAGAGTCCTAGATATAGAGATCGAAGCATCTAGACCAGTAAAGAAACCAAACATATGGTAAAGCGTTCGTACTTCATACATCTTTCGACGGAAAGTTCTTTTATGTTTAGTTTATCTAATTAACAAACAAACCATCAACAAAACATTACGTTCACTAAGTTACACGGACAAACATGAACACGTACGGTTCATTCATTTATGTTCATAAAACAGTCGTTTAATTAAATTTGTTTAATTTTGTTCATTACTGTTTGTTAGTTTAGGCTTTTTTAAGTTTGTATTTTATGTTCGTTTTATATTCATTTCAATTTTTAAGCCCATTACAAATTAGTCTCGGTTTCTGAAATTATAAATCAAACTACAACCTAGTCTAGTTTTAATTTTTTAGCCCAACTGATGGTTGCGTTCACTGTTAACCAAGATTTGTTCATCTATATTCAGCTATGTTCGTTCAAGTCATGTTCATAAAACGTCCATTTAAACTATTAACAAATAAACACAAATGAACACGAACACAAACATGTTCATTTTCTTAACAGTCGTTTTGTTGTTCGTGTTCAATTGTGTGTCCTGTTCGATTTGTTCAAATTTTTTAAGACACGTGTCTGTATCCATTCGGTTTGTTTACAGACCTGACGACATCAAGTCGTTTAATAGACTAGTTGCCAATTCAACCCAATCAAATGAAAATAAATTCAAATGTGGGCTATCTTTAACCTCAAATTGATCAAACGGGACTACAAAAATGCACAACATTGAAATCTGAAACAACCTGCTCTGTGACAATCCCGTTGCCTTGCCGTCCAAGAAACGTGCGTGACTTGACACTTCTTTCAGATTGTGGTGCTTTGTCCAGCTCAGCAGCATCCTGACAACCAAATATAACAAATAGTTAGACATGAAGTCATCAGCAAGTAAACAAATATGCAAAACCAACACTACAATAATAGTAGTTACACCTTTTGCCTTGAAACTGATGATGTGATCTTAGAAGATTTAACTTGCTGCATAGCCACTTCTACAGCCTTACTACCGCCAATAAAATTCGGGTGTGACGTGTTTATATAGTCCATCTGCAAATGATATCCATAACAAGATATCCATAAGATGGCGATGGCGACGCCGACATGTGCTATCTTTTGCATTTCAAAAAACTAAAACCATGTGGCAATAACTAGGGATGTACATGTGTCAGCTTTGGACTCAAACCAACCCAAAATCCAAAAACTCGGTTTTTGGGTTTTAACAAACCATTCAGTTTCGTTTTTCACAATGGGTAAAATTCAATTTCAAAGTTTTCGGTTTTGCCCTTGGGCTGAGCTTGAAACTTAGGGCCTAGATTATTTTGTAAATTAATATTAATCGATTATAACACATTTAAGTCTAAAACTTTTGGGCTACAACATCTATTGTTTCTTTATAAGTTAGTTAACAATCAAATATAAAAATTAGAATCCATAAATTCAATTACAAAAGCCATTTTTCAGTTTTTATGGGTTCAGTTACAAAATCCAGTTTAGCTTTTACAATTCGGTTCAGTTTTTTATAATTTTCAGTGCAAGCAAGACTAAAACGAATAAGAAATTTGTTTTTAACAAAAAATAAAACCAAACCGTTGGTTTTGCGGTTATTTCATTTACAGGTCGGCTATTTCAGTTTCACGCACAACCACGATAATAACAATAATTTAATCTATTACTATATACATACCTCCATTTCCACTATGTGTCCAATCATGGTCTCAGAAGGCTGAAGACCATCACGTAAAAAATTCCCTGTGACATCATCCATTCGCTTTCTGAGAACAGGAAATCTCTGTAGCTCATTAACCATGCAACGATGACTCATCTAAAGAAATAAAAAAATAAAATGAAATCAGCATATTTACAAAGTGTGTTATAATAAAAGAAGGTACATTCAAATGAATCTCTGACCTTAATTAACTCATCGTATACAAATCTTGCACATTGAACACTTGGATCTAATAAACGAGCAATCTGCCTTCTAATAAGAACTTCAAACGGAACCTGCAAAAGCATGATAAAATTAAGTCACATAAAATATGACAAAAATAAGTCACAAAAATCAAAAGGTTTGAGTAAGACCTACTTCTGGCACAAATAAGGCAGACCTGGGGCCAGTTGCATTCTGTATGGCGGTTCGAATGTCATCATCAGTTAAATCTTCACATGGGTCAACCTCCTGCAGCAACAATGAAATATTATCACCTATGAAAGATAAAAAAACAGCTACGTTGACCATCAAATTCATTTAAGTTAGACCAAACCAAATGCATCGACCTTAGGGATGCTTTGGATGAAATAGCACATCAAGCAACAAATGCTGCATTGAAAACAAGATGCCCTCTGAAGAATGCACGTAAACACATGCAGTGTAATTTAATTATTAAAAAAACAAAAAGCTTTCAGAAGCCAAAAATTACAAAACATATTGCTTTTTTCTTTTTCCACAACAAACGGCAAAAAAAAATTAATCATGATAAAATTTTTAAAAAAATTCAAATTCCTATAAAACTAATGGTGAAATTCGTGTTGATAATAATAACAATACTTTCTAAACCACTATAAATACAACCAAGTTCGTTCTATTATATTTTATTATTTCAATTATAAATAATTATTTTTTTTCTAACAATGCATGGACCAAAATAACCTAAAGATGTGCATGGACCAAAATAACCTAAAGATGTGCATGGACCAAAATAACCTAACCATAACCTACGTAACCAAATCAAATTATCTGACCCCAATCAAAAACCGACAATTTGGTGATAAAATGATTTTTGGTTCGGCTTTGGCTTTGCTATCAACAAAAAACTGAACCAAGCCAAAGTTATACAAAAATGAACAAACCAATTTTGAGTAATTTATAAGAACTTATTAACTGGTGTAACCCAAAATTTCAAGTCCAAATATGTAATGTGTGATAACCAATTAACTATTAATTAAAAAAAATATAGCGCCAAATTTTGAAACTCAAATTTGCGATTTTTAGATTCTTTTTTTGTCCCAAAATTTTCAAATCCAAAATGTAAACCGAATTAGATTAAACCCATTGTAAAACCGACCCAAATCGACTCACGCACACCCCTACCAACAGAACTAGAAAGATAAAGAAACAGCTTTTCACTAAGGTCATTTTTTTATCGATAACGATGACATTTATAACAATTCAGGACTGAAAAAGTACTCATTTTACAAGGCTATACAGCATAAAGTCAGCCTACACATACCTCCAAACTCTTAACAAATATTGACTGGAAGATATAGTGTATTCTTGCTCCTCCAGATAATTCAGCAGTTGACATTTCTTCATTCTTTCCCTCGATCATTGAACAAAAGGCTGTTTAAATGAATAAACTCAAATTTATACTCAATAAAAATAAAACTTAACTCCAGTTATAATTAAAAGATACAAAAAGTGAAAGAAGTAACAGGACCTTCTGAATACTTTGATAGAATATTTAAAAGAAGAGCTCCCATGCCAGCCTGCAGATTATTAAAACGCTACAGTTAAAACACAAAGAGGCCAGCCAGATTCAAGATCAAGAATATGCATAATATTATTGGTTTGTGAGTTATCACTAAATAGAATTTCAATGTCACAATTATTAATCCCAAAGTTGAACAAGAGGTGTGAACAAGCCAAGCCACTCATGAGCTACTCGAGATCAACTCACTAAAGCTCAAATAAAGCCGAGCTAAAACAAGCTCAAGTCCAAGTCTAAAGATAAGCTTGGTTATTAAACAAGCCCGAGCACAAGCTTAACTTACTGAGCTCAAAATGGTTGGCCAGCCTAAACAAGCCTATTATAGTTATACCTTTCATTTAATATATTAAACACAAATTTATATAACTATTAACTATATGAGATATGTTGCATATAAAAAATAAAATAAATATCAGCATCATCATCGTCGTACTCAGTATATCCCACCAATAGCAAAGCTATGGTAGGGTCTAAGGAGGGTAAGATGTAGACAGCCTTGCCTCTACTCTTTAAAAATAGAGAGGTTGCTTCCGATGAGACCCTCGACTCAAGTCCAAGCCTAAAAATAAGCTTGGTTATTAAACAAGCCCGAGCACAAGCTTAACTTACCAAGCTCAAAATGGTTGGCCAGCCTAAACAAGCCTATTATAGTTATACCTTTCATTTAATATATTAAATACAAATTTATATAACTATAACTATATGAGATATGCTGCATATAAAAAATAATATAAATATCATCATCATCATCGTACTCGGTATATCCCACCAATAGCAAAGCTATGGTAGGGTCTGAGGAGGGTAAGATGAAGACAGCCTTGCCTCTACTCTTTAGGAATAAAGAGGCTGCTTCCAGTGAGACACCCGGCTCGATAGTAGTTTTCCATCAAGCCTTGGACATAAGGCACATAACACTCAACCATCGAGACACCACCGATTGGTGCATGTACCCTTGTCTTTCGACTATCAACGCCACCACATGATGCTGATTAAACTTCCGCCACTTTTAACGTTATTTTCACGAGATTAGTAAAATAACGTCAAAATTAGTGTAATTTCACTTTTGCCCACCCGAGGGTTCACACATATATACATTATATGCGCGCACCGCAAACTGAATATAATAAAACATTTATAAATGTATACAAGTTAAATAATGAATAATAAACGAGCGAAGCTCTAGCATGAAAACTACTCAAAAGTTGAGCTCGAGCTTAGAAACCAAGCTCACGTAAGTTTAACAAAATGAGCTTGAGCTCAGTTGGCATCCTTTTAAGTTCCAATTGAAGTACCATTATAACTTAAAGACTATGTGTGTGTGTAAATCTCTCACGAAGGCTACTTGACAAAATCAATCAATAACTCAATACAATAATAAGACTCAATTACAAAACAGTTTCATTGACTACCTTTGACTCTGTGATCTCTCCATAACTAGCATGCTCCTTAGCCACAGCAACTAATTGAGCGCTAATGCGTGCTTTCAACCCTGGTAGCACTTTTTTGATATGTTGTACTAGAATCTGCAAACAATAATTAAAAAAACAAGTAACAACCTGGTTCGTTTTTTTGTTAACACTTTATAAGTGATTTTCCATATTGCAAAATACCTGGTTCAATTTCTTCGCCAGCTGAGGCACCCCACAACGATCAGTAAGATCATTATAAACCTACACCACAATATTTGTTAACAACTGAATAACCCACAATCACTAAATTGTTTTAAATTAAAGGAAAAATAACAAACCGGATGGCTGCAAAAGAACTTCTCCTCAGCCACAAGTGCATCTTTAATGGACCGATTCAGCATAATATCCTATTTACAAATGTCATTATTTGTGAGATAAACTAGCATATATCAACCACCATAGTTGTCCTCTAAATGTCTAAAAATTTGATTAAAATGTTAACTTATAAAAATGATTAGATAATAGTACCTCTTGACTACGATTAACAACACCCACGTAACCGAGTCGAAGGGGAATAACTTTTCCCAGCAAAAAATTCCTAGCATCTGTTCCTCTGTCCATAATGTCCAACTAAGCAATGTCAAGGGTACCCATTATCAGAAAGTAGCAAAACAAAATAACACCAAACAAAGAATACATAAAAGTTGACTCGAAATATTTATTGTATCACATTTGCACCTTTGTAATCACACCAATAGTCCGATAGCCTGACAGAATAAAAAAGAAAGAACCATGTTAAAGAGATATTTTAATAACTCGAGCAAGATATCATGATATGTGCACGTAAACGAACCAAAGGTTCAGTGAACAATACGTGGACTGTCCAGCGGGAGGTTTTGTTTACTTAATAAACAGACAAACATGAGCATCTGTCTTATTCATTCATTCATGGTGTAAACGTTCGCTTATGTCCGTTCATTTACGCTCATTTATGTTTGTGCATTTACATTCATTTTAAGTTTGTTGTTTACGTTCGTTTATATATTCATTCAAAAAAATAGGCCTAACAGATTGATGTTCACAATTACTTTCAAACTAGTGGTCGCTCGGTTATGAATATATTCATCTAATTTTGCTTGGTTATGAATTCATTCATCTAATTTCACTTATGTTTGTTCAATTATGTTCATTCCTATTTTCAGTTATGTTCCTTCGTTTACGTTTGTGAAACGCTCATTCATACCATTTATCTATTATCAAACAAATATAAACATACATGAACACACTCATTTTCTAACAACCAAAAACAAGAAAAACCTCGTTCATTCAATTGTTGGTGTTCATGTTCGTGTTTTTCTGTTTGTTGTCTAATGATAAATGATGAGCACTTACCATCTGGATCAGCATTTCCAGCAATCTGAAGTGCATCTGAATTGGCAAGATCAGCATTCGCGGGTGTGACAGCAAGGATTAAACAGCTGGGAAGCTTAATGTATGACATTATCATTGTTCTAATACGAGCTTCAATGTCAGAAGGCTGGTCACCAACAGGAACTTTTGTTATACCAGGCAAATCAACCAGTGTTATGTCAAGAACATTGGGTGAGAAAATCTTTAATCGAATCTGCTTGTCAGATACACCCTTGTTTCCTCCTGCTTCCTTGTCAGTCTCAGCCTAGAGAGTATCCAATACAAAGTCAATGGTTAAATCACAGCTGGGAAGCTTAATGTATGGCATAAAAGAAAAAAGAAAAGAAAAGAGAGAGCAGCACCTGAATCTCCCTTCGAATGTCATTAAAATCATAAAACTTCTTGTATGGCTTATGCAGAAACTCCCCATACTCTTCCTCCGTGCCATCGGGTCTCCGCTTAATCTGAATGAGCTGCAGGACGAGGGGGCGCCTGGTGCAGATGTCGGAGCCCCGGGGCAGAAAGTCACGGCCGACAAGCGCTTCAAGGACACTGGATTTACCGCTGCTCTGGCTACCGACAACGGCCACCTGAGGAAGCTCGATGGTGGATGAGCTGCCTAATTGAGCGACTATGTCCTGGAGCTTGTTCACGATCGGAATCACGTTGTGGCCGAGTGGAGCCGCCGCGGTGGTGGTGGTGCCCGATGGTTCTTCGCCGCCCATGGATTTGAAGTGAATACTGATGGGATTGAAATCGCAAGTATGAATGAAAACCCTAGCTAAGAAGAACCAAGATTGTGGGAACGTGTGGGGGCGGTTTAGATACCTTCCACTTACAATAATAAGCTAAAATAGAGTGAAACGGTCCGAGTTAATTTCTTTTCTTTTCATTTTTTTAAGAAAGTTTGAACTAGACGTTTGCAAATGAGAGGTGTTCTTTATTTCATTAACTTATAAATTATTAACAAGATGTTTTGAATTGTTTTTTATGTAACAGAGAAAATTTAATAAGTTATACTTTTATAACTTATTAACTTATTCAAAAGTTATAAGGAGTTTTCATACGGAATCTCAAACACCTCCTGAGTCGAGTTGTTCGTGTGTTCGTTTAAAGTTAAATGAACAAACACGAGCATGCGCGTGTTTGTGTTCATCTGCTTCGTTTACAAGTCTATACGAAAGCGACTTGGATCGATAAAATAACTAAAATTGAGCCAAGATTTTTTGAGCTCAATCCTCAAAAAAAGCTCGTTTAGTTATCGAGGTCGGGCTCGAGCCTTGTATGGGAGGCTAGTTGAGCCTTAACGAGTCTTGTGTATTTTTAAGTTTTACCTCTTTTGGACTTATATGTATTAATTTAACACTTCACAACCGAGCTCGAGCCAAGATTTGGCTCATTTATGGTAATAATTGAGCTCGAGCTAGAACAAATCTTACGATCATTTAAGGGTTTTCTCAAAATATACAAAAACGTTAATTAAGAATGCACATAAATTAATGAATAAATTATAAACGAGTCGAGCCTAAGCTTGAAAACAACTCACGAGTCGAGCTTGGTCTTTAGAAAAAGAGCTTCAAACAAATCAAGCTCGAGTCCTTGTAAGTCCAAACGAGCTAAGCCCGGGCTCAGCTTGGCTCTTTAACCCCTAGTTTGAAGGGTGGAGTGAGTGATATCATTTGCATTCTTGTTAATTATCATTTGGCATGAATTTTATTATTACAAAAGTTGTTAGGATATTGATAATGTATATATCTTTTTGGCACTAAAATATGTATCTAAATAAGTGTAATATCAGCAATTATATTAGAATAAATAACCACTAATGTTTATAATTTCTTTCTTTAGAAAAGTGTAACCTTGAAAATAAAACGAACTGATATATGAAGAAAAACTGTGAAAATAGGCTCAACACACCCCATGATGAAACAAGGCATGGTCATGTCAAGATCATACGAAGAAAAGACAAAAATTAAGAAGACATGACATGGTCATGTTGATATCAACACACCCCATGTTGGAAGTACAAGAAGAAAAGACAAAACAGAATATTCTAAAGCTTAACTTATGAAGACACGACATGGTCATGTTGATATCAACACACCCCATGTTGATAGTACAAGAGAAAAGACAAATTTAGACTCTTTTTGTGCTCACCACGGTCGTGTTCAGAGGTCAACACGGTTGGTTTCTTTCTCCTGTTGTACCATCTGACAACGAGCAATTAAGACAATAAGAGAAAAAAGTCAGCCCGACTCGTGCCCATGTCAACACGCCCATGCCCATGTCAACACGGCCGTGTTTAACAAAATTCTCCTAATGTACTTTCTGACAACACTATAAGATAAAACTCTCAACAAGGTCGTGTTGAGACCCCATATCAGCCAATAAATATCTTGTCATTCTTCATTTAAGGCATACAATCTACACGCCTTCAATAACGTTAAATCCACTTCAACCACCTGCTTTCACCACCATTAATAAGGAAATAAGCTTATTCATCCAACCTTTGAAGATCAAGAAGATTAAACTCTTGGAAAAAGTCATTAGCATAGAAGATTAGTAATCCAAATTAGTTAGATTGTTCTAATTTGATCATGTTTGTATCTTTTACTGATGTATAACATTATGTTTATTATTGGCTAAACTTTCATAGTATCATCTTAGTTTATAATGAATCTTAATTGAAGTTTAATAATATTGGTTAAACATGTGATTGGTTTATAATAAGTAAAGGTTATCTTGTAATTATTATTTGACGAGGAACGTTAAAATACTCTTAAATGATACCCCAAGTGCCGAGCGTGACGATAATCCGAGGAACTGTCATTCTTGTAAGTTGAGGAAAAAAAACATAAATTCTAATATGAACATGGACCAAATGAAGTGTTAGTAGTAATTGATCATCTTAAAATGGGAATGGTTGACAACTGATTGTTGGCCATCATCTGCTAAAATCGATTAATTACTTGTCAAGCGAGTGTCCAGTATAACCTATTTCAAACAATTCTTGGATGATTATTACATGAGTTCTATAATTGTCCAAGAGTTGTGTGGGTTAATACTTGGTAAATCAAGGTTGATCATTTACAACTTAACTAATCTTAATTGATATTTTAAGTATAATACAAAGGTTATTTTTACTAAAGTATCAAGGACAATTCATTTAATAATTTAAGGGGTTGTCTCATTTATAAAGCAAGTTATCTTATAAATATTTCTTATAAATCACTTGCTTACATAAAATGATGTTTTAGTGAAGGCATGAAGTTATGGATATCTATTTCTTTAATTATCATGGAATAACATGACTTAGAAAAAGATGTTATTCACACATTTAATCACTATAGCAAGTTCATATCAAATGTTTACTAATTAATTGCTAAACTAGGTTAAGGGGACTTTTAACCAAGATGATACAATATTGTCCTTGATCATCTATAACTATATTAAAACCCAAAAATATTGTTTTTAACTTATGCTTTTAAATTTCTTTTAAAATTACTTGTCAAACCAAAACTATTATGATGTTCATTTCTGGTTAAAATAAATACAACGATTTAGTAGTAAAAATCAAACAAATGTGCCCGTGGATCAATACTTGGTTCTTACCGATACTAATCTACATATACAATAGGTGAACTTGCTTATTTGTGTGTGATCTAGTTAAGATAAAAATCATTTGTATAAATTTAAAACTAGATATTGTGTGAAACAAACTTTTGTAAAACTTAGCCCGTTTTTTCTATACCATCTCATGCACACCAGATGTACAAAAACTAATTATTATAAGTGAAAGATGAGTGTTAAAAGTGTCATATAGAGCTAGGATAGGTGTTAGAAACTCTCGATAGCATCAGGAGAAGATGTTGTAATTAACTTCAGGTGTAGTGATTTTAACATAAGATGAGTGGTGAGGTGATATGTGAGAAAGGATGAAATTTGAAGGTTTGAAACATAGAGGGTCTCAATGAAGTGATAACCATGAACTCCAAAAGTAAATTATAGGTGTAAAAAATGTGCATTTGACACAATTGTAAAACGACACAACACAAAATGAATTGTTGTTAATATATGAACCTTCATCTTAAATGTGATCTAACGACTGCCACCTAAAATACATGTGTATTATTGGGATATCATTCTATGATTGTAAACTCTAAAAAGCACCACCACATGGCACGATTGTCCTCTCATAGCCCCCTCCTTTTCTTTTCCCATCTCCTATCATATATTACGTTTAACCCGCCCTTCACTATGTGAATATTGACCTTCGGTCACACGAAAAAAGTGTGGCCGTAGGCCTTTAGCCACACACATTTTGTTCAGGTCATATGTGGCCAAAGGTCGCGACACCGTGGGTATGATATGGCCACACACAGTTTTTAGTGGCCTTATGTGGTAATAAATGTGGCTAAAGGGTACAGGCATTAGTTGTTGGCCATCAAGAAGCCTCTCCAATAAGTGTGGCTAAACGGTAGAAAATGGTCACATGACAATTTACTCTGAGTGACCATTGCACGTATACAGCCACATGAATTCATGTTTCAGCCACATGAATTTTATATTAATGTGGCCAATAGGGTTGTGTTAAGCTTGCATTGTGACCTATACCGTGTGGATATAGCAAAGAAATGGCCACTTAAATTTAATAATATAATGGCTAATTATATGATATAGACACCGGATATTACATTAAACGTGACTAAATATGTTTACTTGCCACTCAAACACTCCTTTGTAGATTATAGTGTGGCTATTGTCTTACCGTTTGTCATACATACTTCTTTTCATAATTTAAAGTGTGGCTATTGTCAAACTTTTCATCACACATAGTGAGGTATTGTGTGGCCAAACATATCATATAGACACTGGAGGTTATTGTCAATGCGGCTAAAAATTTGAAGTTGCCACTCAAACACTCTTTTGTAGTTTGTGGTGTGGCCATTGTCTTACCGTTTGTCACACATAATGCTTTTGCAATATAAAGTGTAGCTATAATCATACTCATCGTCACACATATTGATTTTTTCAATGACGTTTGATCTCGTTCCGCCACACAAACAAAAACCAACTGATGAAAGAGTGGCCAATGTTTTTGGTACCCTTTCGTCACACAAAAATGTTTTTGTTGTGGCTAATGGTCATTTATAGACTCTAATTTTTGGTAATTTCAGGTGTGGCTATTGTCTTACTTTTGGCCACACCTATTTAATGTGTTCTATGTGGCCAAATTGTGTGTAATTAGGAAATATAAAATTATTTTTATTTTTTGTGCAGTAATATAAAACAGCTATAAGCAAGCATGACAAAACAAAATTAGAAACAAATTATATTAACAATAATATTCACTTAAGCAAATGTATATGCAAAATATCTTACAAAATACAAAAATAAGGACTACCTATATACTAGCTAAGGCGTCCGTTTTCTTGGCACTGCTCCTTGTCTTCTGTTTGGTCACCCTGTCTATCATTGTGTACTTAGCCTTTGCCTTCTTGCCAGCTCTGTCTGGTTCTTTTGAGGATGGGAGTGGTGGTAACTGGAACAACAGAATATGAAAAACAAATATGTATAATTAATGTCGTATTTTGTAATTGAATAGAACAAAATAGTAGGCCTGCAAACGAACCGAACGTTCGTTTAACTGTTCGTGAACCTTTCGGCGGGAAGTTCGCTTATGTTTGTTTATCTTGGTTCAATTACGTTAGTTTAGATTATAAACAAACGAACATAAACAAACACAAGTGTTCATTTTTTAAAGTAAATGAAAATGAACATAGATATTTATTCGGTTAAGTTAAAAGGGAACAAACCTCCTGGTCACATAAGATTAGGTGTTCTGGCCAAGCAACAAAAGTACCAGTTGAGTCGCCAACAGTCGTAATTTCACCTGCCTCACAAGGAATAATTTCTTGTTCCTTTATGGCTTCATCAATACTAACTTTATAGTAACCCTACTGGATTTCTTTTCCATGCAACTGTTGTGGAACCGGTGACCAATGAACTGTACCATTTGCCACCTTGTTAAGCTTGTCTTGCACACACAAATGATACTCATACACCTATAAACAAGCATGTGAAATTAAGTTGGCTTAGTTGAAGTCAATATATAAGTACATACCCATGTTGGTGGGAAATTAACAATGTTTCGCGCAGTATATACCTTTATTTCAGCAGATGGGAAAGCTTCATCCGTAGATACATCAACTTTTCTTTTACGGCTTCTCCGTTTTACCTAAAAACCATTAAATGAATCAATCAATAATTAAAGGAAAAAACTGAAATTGCCAAATACTTACTGATGGTTTTTTCGAGCCGTTACTATCCGGAGTGTGGTGTAGTTGTGTGTTGGTGCATAATGTCAGTAGTTCATAGTCTAGTGTCTGTAATCGAGTCTGTAATGTTTAATTATGTTTTGTATGTTTAAGCGAAGTTACTGACAAGTTCGCTTAACAGGCGAACTTGTTAGTCAAGCGAAGTTATGGACAACTTCGCCTGAACATGCCAGGCGAAGTTGTCGTGTATTTATAGTCCTAGGTTACGGCTTGGTTATAAATAGTTGGTTTAAGTTCGTGTCAGTGGTTCGAGTTCATTGTAACGTGAGAACGAGAGTCTGTAACAGTGATATTACATCACGTGTTTGAGTTATAATATATAACGTGTGTTCGTGTGATTTGTGTTCTATACTCGTAACGATCTACGCAGGGATTCCGCACCTGAGTAGACCGAGATATCTCGTGCGATCCGTCCAGGGAACCTACATTGTGTTGATGCTTGGTTAACATTGTTCTCTACAGGCTTCATTGGTAATATAAAAGAAATTGGAATTGTTAGACTTACTAGGTTATAAAATACAAAAACTGAAATTGCCAAATACTTACTAATGTCGCGCTATGGGGATCGACTACCGTTTGGTCAACATTTTTTTCCACAGACTTGGCCTGCAATTCGGTAATAGAAAATGAGCACACTCACATTGGAAACGAATTATAAAAAGTACTGAAATTGTCAAATACTTACTGATGTCGCGATATGGGGAGCGGGTACCGTTTCGACAACTATTTTATCCACAGACTTGGCCTACAATTAACTTATGCAAAATCAGCACACTCACATGGAAAGTTAATTATTAAAACAAATCAATCAAAATGTCAAATGCTTACCTGAGTAGCGGATTCTTGTTGCACAACCTTACCTGAGGTTAAGATGTTTCCCACAGAACTGGCCTACTAATCAATTTATTAGGTTATGGAAAATGAAAAATCACATGGAAAGTTGTAATAAACAAAGAAACTGTCAGATACTTACTGGTGCTGGCATTTTATTTTGCGCCACATCACTAGTACTTTGGTTAGAACCAACCCGGTTGGGAACATGATTTACCTACGAATTGTGACAAAAACAGTGCCAATTATGTATGTCGAATGCATTAATTAATGTGTAGCATACGTCACTTACTTCACTTGCCGACGTTTGCGGCAACAATCATTCGAGATATCTAAACCTGGCCTCAAATGCTAACTGTTCCTTCTCACGGCTTGCTAACATAGAATTCGTGGATTCAAGTAGAGTCGTTAACCTGTTCACCACTTCATCTCTCTGCACCGCCTCATACTCAAGTTGGGAAATCCGTTGCTTAAACGAGCCTTTTCACCGACTCACACCCTAATTTTTACCTGTTGTCAATCCGTACCCAATCCCTTTTTAAAAACCCACCTTTCTCTTTGCCAAGCACTAAGGTGACGGCATCTGTGCACGGTTCAAGTGTCAGGGCTCCAGAGGCGATCTGATCCTCATGCTGAACCTGCAAGAAAACAAATATTCTAATACGCTTGTAACACGCGTATGTACAAAAACATATATAAATATTCTAATACGCTTGTAACACGCTACATGTACAAAAACATACGATTGTAACACGCTTATCTACAAAATATATAAATATTCTAATACGCTTGTAACACGCTAATAAACATATATAAATATTCTAATACGCTTATGTACAAAAACATATATAAATATTCTAATACGCTTGTAACACGCTTATGTATCCACATCAAGTGTTGAGACAAGTTATACAGACTCAAGTTATAAGGCAATAAATTGACTTTAACATGATTTAAAAAGTTTAATACTAAAAGTCTAAAACATACTAATTTGGTTTCCACGCCTTCGACAACAGGATTCTTGTATGCACCATCTTTGTCCTCCCTTGCTTTCATCTACATTAATGCACGGCCGGGGATCTCATCTGGTTCAATTTCCTTCTTTTTGACCTTGTAAAATATTCAAGAGAAAGCAGCTGACGGTCATGCATTAAACACATAACCAAAAAATCATTGAACTAGAGAGAAAGCAGCTGACGGTGATTACCAGTTTCTCTCGAAGGTAGGTATAACCCCCTCGTCCCATTGATGATAAAAAACATTCTTTGCTCGAGCTCCCTTTGATGAAGCCGATTTTTTCTTCAACCACACATTATAATCATTTCATTATATTTAAACAAAAAACATAAACCATATATAGTCGGTCAATCTACGTTTGCAGAGTAGAGGATTTATACCTGAAACTGCTCTGATTGTGTATACTCAACGAAGCGATCCCAATCTTCTTGCCTGATCATCGTCATGTGTCCCTTGGGTATCGCCTTCAGCTTCAGAGGTTTACCGATGTTCGGCATAATGTATTTGGCATACATTTTTCTTCTGAAATCCCGATGAAGGTGTCCGAACCGATTCATCACAGAAGGCCTGTGACACGCCTCAATCTTAAAATATTTCTACATAATATAATACAGTAAAGGTAAATTACATCTCAAAATATAAAATGCACAAATAAAAATAAAGAATAACCGTTATTTGTTCCCACAGTTTATCTCTAAGCTCCTTCGTGACCTCCCTCCAACTTAGATGTCTCAAGCCAACTATTTCCCTTACAACATCCCCTAAAAAACTTGCAAAATTTGATCTGTTTTGGCCAGTGAACCTACCCAGATTATCAAACTCCACTACCAGTCTGACACCACCAGAGTTTGCATAATCGGTACATAGCTTAGGTAACTTCGTCAACCCCCTTGTAGGTTTTTTCGTAGTAGCAAAACTGTTGATGGGTTCGATAGCCATCGTCGCTATATCACCGTCGTCGTCGTTGGCTTCCTCGCTGGAGTAGCCTTCTATGTCGTATGATTGAGCGTCGTCGTCGCTGGCTTCCTCATCGGAGTATAAAACATGTTCTTCTTCGATTCTTTCATCTATAAGCTTCATCTTCGATTGTTTTTTAATAATTTGGAGTATAAATCATTGTCGTCTAATTTGTGGAGTGGAAAATTTTTAATAATTTGGAGTGTAATTTGATTTGTGGAGTGGAGTATAAAACATGTTCTTCTTCAATTCTTTCATCTATAAGCTTCATCTTCGATTGTTTTTTTAATAATTTGGAGTATAAATCATTGTCGTCTGATTTGTGGAGTGGAAAATTTTTAATAATTTGGAGTGTAATTTGATTTTTGGAGTGTTAAATGTAATTTGGAGTTTTTGAATATTTGGAGCCAATATTTTGGATCTTTTTGAGTTTTTCCTCCCTTTTAATTAAGAACCAATAGATTATTGACATAGTTTTTACGACAGAGAACCTGTGGCTGAAAATGGACACTTTGATAGAAGATGGTTGGATAAGCGTGTTACTAGCGTGTTACTAGCGTATTAGGATATTTATATATGTTTATGTACATTAGCGTGTTAAAAGCGTAATAGTGTTTTTTAACAAAATGTTTTTTGTTTTATTTTTATATTTAACCAAGTGTTGTTTACGATTTAATAAGCGTATCACAAGCGTTTTACCAAAGTGTTTTTTGTTTTTTACGATTTGTTTTAAGATACTCCATAATTACCATTCATTAAAAGTTTTCATACAAAAGGCACCATTACAATACATTCCATGAAACAAAATAAGAGTGAATAACAAATATAGTGTATCAATACAACATCACCAAATCACTAATAAACTAAAAAAGTGTATCAATACAACCATACAAATATTACCCAAAGTGACCAAATCACAAATGTTCCAAACATCACCAAACACATCACCAAATACTTCCCAAATGTTCCAAACATCACCAAATCACTAATCAACTTTTGAAACTAACAAAGTACCTTCATTGAAGTCATATTCAAATCTGCACTTATCACCAATCTGTAATTCATTTTCCTCTTTGAAAATTTTCCATTTTGGTAACCAATATCTGAATTTCAGTTCCGACACTTCACCGTGAAGTTTCATTTTTTTCTTACGATCTTCGGGATTTACCAAAGTGATTAGCATTCCATCGTAGGCATCAATCTTTCTAGCAATGTGACCCGGAAGACGCTGTGAAAAGCAAATTTCAAATATACTTGTAAATAAAAAAGAAATTTAAAAATTTAATTTACCAATTTCTTGGTGACGTTCATGTGGGAGACGATTTTAGAGTCATCATTTTGCTCATCAAGATGAATTGGGTTTTGGGAGGAACTACCTTGATTGCTTAATTGATAGTTGAGAAACAACTTATTTGGACCAGGAAGGATAAATTCTATGCTGTCTTCATGAAAGACATTAATATGAAATGTAATATCTGATATGATTTCAAACACCACAAATGAACCACCTTTCAAGTTGGTTTGTTTAAAAACCTCAATCCATCCATCCTCTAGCCTACAACCCATTCCATCCCAAAGACATGAAACTTTAAACATATATCTATCTGGAGCAATAAGCTCGAAAAACAAATTCATGTAATTGTCACCAAATTCTTCAATCACGTACCACTCAGGGAAATCCTATTAAACATGTTAATTAAAAGACATTTGAATTTGGAAACAACCATCAAAAACAGGAATTAAAACTTACCAAGTAATGGACGTGTCGGTTTCTGACTGGAATACATATCATAGTACCGGATTGATCATTTACGTTTCTTTTGAAAGTAAACATATTCAACATAGATATTGACTTAAGCTCAAAAATAACATATGTTCCAGCTTCTATACAACATTCTCTGATTAATTCAGTCCAACCGGTTCAAAAATAAAAGTCATCAAGTTCTTTGATTATAACTACATAAAACGTTCTACCACTTTGATCATAAATCAAACAACAGCCGGTATTCGATTTCATGCCAGCAAACATTGGTTGAACAGCTTTAGGAATGAGCTATAAGTAACACAAAAAATGTTCTTAGAATATATATGTTGCAAAACTGTAAAATGTTTCATAAAAAAAATTAACCAGATAATTAACATACCATCCTACTCATGGAATCGCTGTCGATATCTACCAGGAACTTAACTCCATTATTGAGACATGACATTTTTATGTTCTTACCAGGATAAGTGAAGTAGAAGTCGATTAGGGTTTTGAAGTTAGGAAAGGGGTTTGAATTTTGGTTTAATTTATTTCTACACATTTAATTATATATATATTTTGGTTTTTGTTTTATAACTTTTTAAAAATAGTATAAAAACATAGTCTTACTTTTAGTTTTTTTACTAACATTCCGGTATAAATTTCGTTAAAAGTTGAGTTAGTTTAATAATTGTATTTTTTTAAATAAAATTAAAATTTTATCCATTATAAGTATTATCTTAACCATTAGTAAGATTTTCTGGATAAGATTTACAACTTCGCATTAGAGAAGCTCATAATATTCTAGTGTTATCATTATCATATGTAGTTTTGTATCATTATCATCTTCTAGGTTATCATCATCACCATATGTGTTATGATGATGATCAACATCATAAAGTTATCATCATTATCATGTATTATAGTGGTTATCATCATAATCATCGATCGCCGTCACCATGAAACGCATCATCATCAGACGTTCGGGTAATCAACGTGGTCATTGTATAGGCTATCGTAGTCGGCGTTGATCATACGGGTAACATATATCTCGCTATCAGTGTCATCATCATCGTCACACAGCATCATCATCATCATCATTAGCATCAGCATCATCATCATCCTATTGCCATGTACGTGATGTAGTCAGCATCGTACGGGTTATCATAAACAAAACGCCCAATATTAGCGATCACTGTCGGCACCATCATATGAATTGTTGTCGTCATCTAACGACATCATCAGTCGTACAGGCTACCATCAGTATGACCATCGTATACGTTATCATGGTCGTCGTCGATCATACGAGTTGCATGTCATTACACATCGGTGTTACCATCATCATCAACACATATATATATATATGTGTGTGTGTGTGTGTGTGTGTGTGTGTGTGTGTGTGTGTGCGCGTCTGTGTGGCCTATTGTCATATAGGTACATATAATTGGTCATCGTCATATATATGTGTGATCATCATCATAGACGTCATGCTCAACGTACGAGCTACAGTCGCCATCGTATGGGTTGGTGTAAGCAAACCGTACCATATAGGTTAGCAGCAACATTATGATAACCACCACCAACCCAGGTTGTTATATTAGCATCGTCGTCATCATAATTGGGCCAATCATCATGGTCATCATACGGGATAGCACCGTCATCATCTCATGGATTACATATCCGCAATCATACTACACACCACCTACTACCACCATCCACCGCCCACTTTCGCCACAACAACCTCCAGCACCAACCACTAACCACACACCACCACTACCCACCACAACCACCCACCACACCACCACCACCACCCACCACCACACCACCACCACCCACTAATATTATATATAAATATATATACATTTATTTATACCCACCCACCACCACCACCCACTACCCACCACCACCACCCACCACCACCACCACCGACCTCCGCCACTACCACCCACTACCCACCACCACCACCCACCACCACACATCCGCCACCACGAACCACCACACCTCCGCCACCGTCCACCACCATCATGACCACCTGAACCCACCACCACCCACTAATATTATATATATATATATATTATACTATACAATACTAACCGTACGATTAAAATTTAAAAGCACGCGCCTTATTTTAAAAGGGTCAAATAATTACCCTAACTTATCTACTTCTGGAACGGCGATAATTCAACCTCGTAAGTCAATATTCCTTAAAACCGTCGACGATTCGTTTCTACTGTGAAGCAGAAGGTTGAAGCACAACCACAAGCACAACCACAAGCCCGAGTGGTTTAATTATTCTGGAATATAACCAAAATGAAGAACCCTAACTCATCTACTTCTAGAACGGAACCAAGGACGAAGCAAAAGCACGATAGGTCTCAGAATAAAGATGGAACATGTGTTAATTTATGATTTTTTTAGCATTTTAGGTTTAATCAATCTTAAAATGTAAGCATTTGTTTGAATCTTCTTATGTATTAAAGCGTTTGATAAGCGTGTTGTCGTTGTAATACATATCTTTGTTTTTTTTAAATATATGTATAATATTAAAGCATTTTATAAGCGTCTGCTTAGCGTGTTATGGCTTTGGTATGAGAATTTATCATTGTGATGTTTGATAAGAGTTTTCTGTTTCCTTATGATTCGTGTTGTTATCCCCTACCCCCATGTTTTATTGTATGTATGTGATTCAGTTGTCGAAAAAAACAAGAATGACAAAAGGAAGACTAAAAAAGTTGCTCCGGTGGGGAAAACAAAACATGTTGTGGAAGCAGACTCTGATTCTGACCTTGACACAAAAATCGACAGGTTGTTGTCAATGCAGAAACAGGTGGAACACGGCACCTCTGGCCCGGACTTTCAGCATCCGAAAAAGAGAGCCATTAAAGAAAATAAGCCAGCCGAGAGGGGAAAATCTTTTGTTGAATTTGTAGATAAAAAATTGAAGAATAGGTGTGCACCTATTAATATTGTTGATGCAGTGAAGTCAATGACTACTGCCAAAAAACTTGTGTAGAAGAAATGGGTTTCGGGTCAATGTTAAGACTTCAAGTAACCCAAACTCCAACAACTTTGGGATATTGGTTGCTCATGAACTATAATAACTGTTTCAATGAACTAAACATTGGGAGCAGTTTTATTAAGATAACAACACAAAAAGTACATGAAGTGTTGGGGATACCAATGGGTAAGATTCCTGTTTTAGACAAGAGTAGACCAAGATTGAGGGAAGATGTTACTACAGATATGTTCAAAAATCAATTCCCGACAAATTCAAGAATAAGTATAAAGCATGTGAAAGACAAACTGGCCGCAAAGGAGTTGGTGAACTGTTTAAGATTAATTTCCTTGTGTTGTACAACACCTGTATAGGATTTGTGACAAAATCAACAACAGTCAATCAACGATTCATCGCTGCAATTGATAAAACCTCGGATATTCCAAATATGGACTAGTGCAGCTATGTTATTGAAAAACTTGAAAATGACAAAGAAAGAATGGAGAGATATCAACAGTCAATACAACGGTCTGATCACCTTCCTCGTGATTCTTTACACGCATGAATACTGATGTATTGAAAAACACATAGCGTTTTTATCCCGTTTTTGGGTTGTTTTGTGCGTAAAACGTTAACAAATATGAATTTTTCTTGCCTTAAATCACATGTTTGTGTATGTGATAGGTCCCATGTTGAAGAGATCGAGAAAACGAGTCAAATGAAAAAAGAATCAGCTAGAATGGAGCTCGGATGAAGCCGGTACGCAAAAACGAAGATAAACGAGCTGAAAGTCGAAAAACGTCAGAAAATGTCATGTTCGAGCTACGCGACCAGGTCATATCATTCAAGAAGCATGTGGTAGATTCCAACATGTCCCAAGGCTACCAAGAATGTTCAAGAATCAGCTACCACGTCTATTTTGTCTTCTAGTGGGCCTAGTTGGTTTGTTTTAACCTATTTTATATTAGGAGGGAGGTGATTAAACATATATATAAACCCTAAAACCCTATGAACGATTTTATTCAAGTTTCCAGCCATCCCACACCTGCTCTAGAGGAGAAACCAAGGAGTACAAGCTTACGGTTACATCTTTTATCATTCGGTTGTTGGTTATGACTATTTTAACGTTTGTGAGTTCGTTTTTGGTTTTTAAGCATTCAAACCTTTTGTAATCAGATTTATATGAGCATGTTTATCATTTATATCTATTTTATCTACTGTTCATTAATTATGATTGGCTAAACTTGTTAGTTCTACCTAGGTTAGATGAATATTGTTAGGTTTTAATGAGTAATATGGATTGTTGATTATCATGGCTTGAATTGTTAATGAAAAGTTTGGTTTAATATTGAATTAGGTTGTGTTTAGTGCTGTGAATTTATTAATTATACTCATATACCTCTTGCTTTGATTAATTGAATACGTTTTGATTGATTGTTGCTTGTTAGAACTCTTTACTTGGTTTTTAGGGTTTGTTTGCGGGGTGATCAACCGTAGGGTTTAAGTGAGTGTTTTAATTGAATATAATCAGCGGGTGAACACCTTCTTAGAGACCGAGAGGTGATAGGAAGTAAGGTCGTCTCTTAGCTTTTACTTGTTAGGATTAAGATCGCGCGAGAGCGGGTTTGGTTCTTGTCGGGTTTGGGTTTTGAGCGATTAGTTGATCTAGTTTAAGTTAAACTAAATTGTTCCTCTATCCTTGGTTACGTAGTATTCGTCTTCATTAGGGTAGTGTGTCGGTGAGACCGAGAGGTGAGTCGACATTAGAGCACTTTAACAATTCGTTTCTCGGTTTGTTCTTAAAATCAACTAAGTGTAAGTTAGAGTTTGTTAGTGAGACTGAGAGGTGATCTAGCTTTCTTGAGTGAACCTTATTTGTGTCATCCTTAGGAATCGGTGTCGTGAGAATCCTCAATCCATTATCTTATTATACCTTCAATATGATTCTTACCTAGGTAGACGTTTTCTCTGATTGCAGTTAAGTTTCTAAGTTTCAAGTGTTTAGTTAAGTTAATTTAAGTCTAGTTAATTAATTTAGTTAAAGTAAGTTAGGTTAAGTAGTTAATTATTAAAAATCATTTAAATATTCTTAGGTGAGTCTTGGTTAGGGTTAGGTATCATATACGTTTTCAAGTGTCCTTGTGTTCGATACTCGGACTTCCATAGTGCTATACTATTAGTGATCGGTACACTTGCCGGTTTTGTGTGGTTTCTTTAGGAGTCTTGTTTAATAAATTTAAAGCTTAGTTGTGAGAGCATCATTATACACACATCAAGTTTTTGGCGCCGTTGCCGGGGACACGGTTTGAGGCGTATTGAGAACGACTCGAGTTAGAGACTTGCCTATTGTATTTCGTATACTTAGATTAGATTACTTATTTTAACTAGTTTAGTTTTAGTTTAATTTTATTTTTAGTATTTTATTCTATTTTTATCTGGTGCCCGTGATCCTTTTCTTTTGAGTGTTCTTTACAGGAAATATGTTCGGACGACAGGTTGGAACCCCACGATGCAAAGTGTGTGGCGGAGATCATTGGGTGCATGATGCTTATGAGAGGAGAAATATAGAAATCGAAGCACGGAAAGCTCCATGGGAATCACTTTTGGCAAAGCCTCCTCCATACCGATTTGCATATGATCAAATGGGGAACTTCTTAGGGTATAAAGATTTGTCAAGGAATATATTAGAGCCCACCCCAGAATTGGAGGAAATAATGGATTATGTGTTGTTCGCTATTAGAAATGATTTGGAATATGTTCCTCTTTTGAATCCACCTTTGTTTGAAACCCTGAGCGAGATTGAAGATACCGGAATGGAGGAGCAGAGAGTAGAGGAGTATATTCCCTCTTGGGAGGAAGAATTTAAGGATGAGTTTGGTGAAGAGTTGATGGACTTTGCCATTACGGATGAAGGCGAGTTTGACCCACTTGGTGATTTAAAGCTGCTTGAAGATTTAATATATAACGAGCCAAGTTTGGGGATCAAGAAGGAGCTTTGTAAGGAGAGCCATGAGATAGTTAGTGATTTGGTCCTTCCAACACCTCACCTCGATTGTGAAAAACCAAAACACGAACCGTACTCAATCTCTATTCGGGACGTGTTAAGGTTTAAAAGTTTGGCTAAAGGAACTAGAAGGAGGATTTCTGGGCGAAGAAATCGTAGTGTGATGAAGAGATTGACTTCCTCGTTTCACTTCATTGAACCATTTTTGGGGGAATTCAAGAGTTGGTGGGCCGAGTTTAATTCATATGGTCGGGCCCATGAGACTTGTGCAATTGGTTTCTTCCCGACCAATTGTAAAAGGAGAGTGTTGAGGAGCATCGATGGGAAGATGATAAAGGAGAAGCCTCCTGATTGTGGTTTCGGGAGCGAGTCCGACTGAAGACTATTCAATAAACTTAGCGCTTCCCGGGAGGCAACCCGGTAATTTCTTTCCTTATTATTTTATTTTCATTTTTATTTTTATTTTTATTTCCGAGTTTTGCCAGGTGTTTCTTCTCTTACTTGCAGGTTATTCCTTGGTTGGTTGATAACGGTTGATGAGCTGGAGTTTTAAACAAGTGTGGGGATGCAATATGCTTAAGGATTGTCATTTTCGTTCGTTAGTGATAGCTTGATAGAGAGCACTGGAGTTTTAAGCTTGCGTTCGAATAGGAGGGCGAGGAACATGATTCACCGCACAGTTGCATGATCACATATACCAGGGGAGTCTGTTCCACTTTATTTTTCTTTATGTTTAGTTTTGTCTTTTCCTTGTCTCACGTTGAGGACAATGTGAAATTTAAGTGTGGGGATGGGGAATTGACGTTTTCATTTTTTAGAAAAATAAAAGAACATGGAAAATCCTGGGAGTTAATATTTAAAAAAAAAAGGTTTTAAAGAAAAATGTCCCTTGAAAATTGTTTTTGTTCTACGTTAAGCAGGAAATGATATTACTACCAATGTGCTAACAAACTCTTGGAACTTTTGAAATATATAATATAATAATAAAAGAAGGGATGGTTCACATATCTGATTTGGGATGTGTCAGTAGGCCCAACTAGCTTTGATAGTTCTCTTTAGCAGTTTTTATTTATATAATAATTTGAAAGACGGTGAAACCGAATTTCGATGCTTAGGGAGGATTACCATAATCTAAAAACTTTGAGATGGTTATACTTAGATGCACTCAAACCAACACACACCACATGTCTATCTTTCTATGAGCTTAGAAATAGTTATATATTTTAGGGTGATATAAAAGATTGAAAAAAAAAGAAAGAAAAAGAAAAGAAAAAAAAGTATGTATTGAAAGTTATGTTTGTGTATTCTCAAAAGTCGTCCAAGAAAAGCAAAATGCTTGTGAAGAAAGTTATGTATTGTAAAATGCCAAAGAAGCATTCTCAAAGTTAGTAAAAGAGGCCAAAGAGGCACATACTAGACGGGACTTAGAGTTTACGTGTTACCTTGGGGATGGTGACTCTAAGGATACACTATTGGGGCTCGAAGGTTCTTAGTCAATAAGTAAAAATTAGGAATCTATAGGACAAAGTCCAATAATATTTAGGAATAGCTCGTATGACCTCCACATGACCATTCATCCAACAAAATTTCACCGAGTGCATCTAATTAGTACTATCAACGAGTCCTTGGCTTATGGTGATTTCTCAAACCAGTTTGATTCGACTCTAGTTTCTCTAGCTCTCTTTGTCTGAGATGGGGTAGGTGTAGTCTTAATTTTTGGCCTTTAAATGTTAAATGCAAAAGGGGGGCTTGATTGGCTGGTGGCTGGGTTTAAATGGACAACAATATCGGCAATCGCGGTCAATATGTCGAGCTGTTTCTTGTGCTTTAGTAATGTTGAATAATCTGGGAATTTTTTGTTTTTCACTTGGTTATAATCCTATGTAGATTTCTTTTTCAGGGAAGAAAAAGGTTCAAGTGTGGGGATATTTGATGTGTTGAAAAACACATAGCGTTTTTATCCCGTTTTTGGGTTGTTTTGTGCGTAAAACATTAACGAATATGAATTTTTCTTGCCTAAATTACGTGTTTGTGTATGTGATAGGTCCCATGTTGAAGAGAGCGAGAACACGAGTCAAATGAAAAAAGAATCAGCTAGAACGGAGCTCGGATGAAGCCGGTACGCAAAAACGAAGATAAACTATTAGTGATCGGTACACTTGCCGTTTTTGTGTGGTTTCTTTAGGAGTATTGTTTAATAAATTTAAAGCTTAGTTGTGAGAGCATCATTATACACACATCAAATACCAGAAAAAATATGGTCCATTTGGGACTCCCGTCACAACGCCTGCAGTCAACTGCATAACAACAACTACTCTTAATAAGATGGAAAAATACTTGGAGAATAATGGTCCTCCCTTAGAAGTAGATGCTACTGAGGTTGCTGGTGCTGCTGTGACGTTTAGTGTTGACGGTAAGGGGATTGATGCGGCTGCTGCTGTGACCGTTAGTGCTGCCGGGAAGGGACTTGATGAAACTGCTGATGCTGCTGTTGCTGATACTGTTGCTGTGACAGTTAGTGCTGCCGGGAAGGGACTTGATGAGACTGCTGCTGATACTGCTGCTGTGACAGTTAGTGTTGTCGGTAAGCCTGGAGTTGAAGAAAACACTGCATCTGAGGATAAACAAGAACATGGTGAGAAACTTGTTATTTTCTTCTAAAAAACTCTCATATCTCTTATCTCTATATGCATTTTATGTAATGCAACGTTTGAATAACAACATTATATGTAATTAAAAACAGATGGTCAAAGTGCATCTGAAACAGATAATGCGGATCAAACAGCTGAACAAGATTTGGATGATTATGTAAGCGATTATTCACCTTTAAGTTTGCAAATGCCTATCGTGCTTGTTGACTATTATTTAACTCCATTACAACTGGCTGGGATAAATTGAAAATGTTTTTGAATTAACAATAACTATATTTTCTTTTTACAGTCTTGGAATAAGGCAATGGATATCAAGTTGAAGAAATTTGATAAAACTTGCCCCGAGATCAACGAGTTGGTCCGTCAAGGAAATGATATAAATCCATCAAATGAGAATATCTTTGCTAGATGTTGTGAATGGGAAAACAGATTCACTAACTGACACCATAAAACCCTTATCACTCTTTAATTTAGGTGAGAAAAAATTATATATTCTTCTTTCAAGTTTCTCTTTCCCATTCCAAAACTATTTTTGTTTAAGTTGTAAGATCCCAATACTTAGACAGCTGCAGCAATAGATTCAGATGTTGGTGTTGGTGGTCCAGTGGCTGCTCTAAAAGGTATTTGGGCTAAATTAATTATAAGTATAATTAAAACGCTCATAAAACGCTTATGCTGTTATTTTAAACTTATTACATCTGTGTGATGCAGTTGATTCAGATGTTGGTGTTGGTGGTCCAGTGGCTGCTCAAAAAGGTATATGTACCAGCTTAATTATCTACAAGCTTAATTATAATCACAGTTGAACATATTACATCTTTGGTTGTCGTAAACAATGATGAAGATGATGCAGGTCAAGAAAACAATGTCTCATGCGCAGATATTAATAAAGTTGTTAATACAGTGGTTGAGTGGGCTAAAGAGGGTATTTAATTATAAATAAAAACCAAAAGTGGTTGAAGGTATTTAATTATAGTTACAATTATTTTCAGTCAAATTTAAAATGAGTTGTTTTATGTTTAACAGTTGAAATCGGATTGTCAACAAGTGATAGCCTCATTACACTGAAATCCCATATCTTCTGAGAGAGGTTGACGTATCCGCTAGTGTCACAGAAGATGAAGATATAATTTCAGAGTATATATTTTTTTGTCTTGAAGACATTTGGGAGGAGGTCTATAAGTCCACTCACACAGAATCGTTCAAGGTGATCGTTGAAAGCTACTGTACTGGCATTTATATAAACACCAATGCAATGGATGCATTCATTGAACTAATGAACTATAAAGAAAAGAAAAAATCTGCAGCATCACCGTTCAGATTCTTTGCTTCAAGCACTATGCTGGTACAAATTAATCTATTTTGTTTGTACTATTAGAAAACGCTCAATAAACTCTTTAATCATCTGCATTTTAATTATTATATAGACAAGTGACCATTATGTTGAGTCAAGGGGTTACACAGACAAAGAAAGACTGGATGTGTTTTCAGACAACATCGAAAAACAAATGGCAATTTTTTGAATTCCATCACTCAAGGAGGTTGCTATAGTGCTCGTGCCAATTCTACAACGCGGTCATTTCTTTGTGGTTGCCTTCAATCTTCAAACAGGAGTGATAGAATTACTTGACAATAGTGAAAATCAAGAAATACCAGCTGATGCAAAGTTTAAAAGCTTAGAAGACAAATCAAAAGTAATTAGAGAGAATTTTGAAGAAAGATACGGAGAGACTCCTGATATACTGGTAAACATATATACCTTTAACCCAAAAAATATTCATACCTGTTATAAAAATTGTCAAAAATACTTAAATTGCTTTCTATTTTGTGTAGAGAAACGTCTTTTGCATGTATCTTAAAACAATCAAACACCCCATTACTCAGCAAATCCAAGTAGCAACAATCAATATATTGAATATGACATGGAGAACAATAAGTAATGGAATTGATTGTGGTATTTTTGCTATGAGACACATGGAGAAATATGATGGGAAGAGACCATGGGGGCGTAATCTCAAAAAGGAAGGCCCTAAACAACAAAGACAACTAAAATGGTTGAGGTCAAAGTATTTGTGCAAAATCCTCCTCTCGGATGTAAACCAACACAGAAATACTCTTATCAAGAAAGCACTGCTATTCCATGAAAATGACGACACTCGTTTAACCGGAGAAGAGTTGATTGCTGAACTTAAGAAAAAAGCAACAACAAATTTGAATGATTTCAAAACTGACTGATATGTACTTTAAGATACTTGTTGTGATATGGACTTATGGAGATCTCTAGTCTTCTGTTATCAGTTTGTAATGCACTTTAAGATAATAGTTACATATTGAATCAATGTTTTAACACAAACATAAAAATATTATTATTACCAAAACATACATATAAACACACCATCACAAACATATTAATTTTATTACTACAAATCTCTGGGTGACACACATAAAAACACACCATCACTATATCATAAACACTCATGAAACACCATCACATACTAATCTGTGAGTGACATAAGAAACTTCAACTTCAATTCCAATAAGCAATTCAGTTCAAGAATTGTCTTGCCCAAAAGTTTTAACTCGTCAAGATCTCTCTGTCCTACATCAACCATAAACAAAACAACAAGATCTCGGATAGTACTAGCGGGCATTCAAGTAAGAACTTTTTCAATGACATCCCTGGCATCCAAGCTGTTGCTAGTCTTTACAAATTCTTCAATAAGAGTTTCCCGACAAGCTTTATCTATCTCGATTAGAGCCTCAATTTGCCTCCTGAGGGCAGTCTTGAGTCTGGATGATGATGATGATGATGACGAGCAATCCATTATTAACTAAAAATAATAATTTAAAATTATGTAGGTATATGAGTTTCACAAATGTGGTGTAGGTATATATAACCAAAAGGCTCACAGACAAATCAAAAGGGTGTCCCGCGCTTTGGAAACGCTCACGGACGAATAGTAACTCTGTAAAAACAAAAGGGTGTCCCACGCTTGGGAACGCACAAACTTGTCTCATGTGTTTTTGTTTAATCTAGAGATTACTTGCATTTATATCACCTGTCAAAATTAATTGATCACAATTATACTCACCTGTCAAAAATCTTGGAAAAATATTATGGTAATGATAGCCTACATTAAAGTTAAGCTATATCTTACTAGATCTTACTATATCTTACTACAAATAAAACTTAACTACATTAAATTTTAGGTCTATATATTTGTTATTCAATCACACTAACAGTTTCAGAAAGATAATAAAAATGTATTCTTCTGACAAAACTGTGAAGAACATAGTGAAAGCAACGATGAATCTTGAGAAAGAGAAAGACGACACTTTGTTGAAGACAGTCAAAGAGATTAGGGCTAGACTCGCAATTGAAAAATCAAAGACCTTCGACTCATGTAAACTCATGTTGTTTGAAGCAGACAATGAGTATAAGGCAATGGTTGTTGATTATCAGAAACAACAGTCTGAATGCTACGACTCAGTGTGTGAGACTCTGGTTGACACCATAACTACGGTGTCAACCAACATGAGTTTTAAGGAGATGGGTGCGGAGACTGTGGACAAGGCGGAGTGATGGTGATGTTAGCTTTGCTGGTCTTGGTTTTTTTGTAATGTATTGTAATTAATGGTACTTTTTGTATGGCATCTTTTGATGAATGGTAAATATGGATTATCTTAAAATGCTTTCTTAACATGTTTTATGGATCATCTAATTGCTTATTAAATCGTAAACAACACTTTGTTAAATCTAAAAATAAAACAAAAAACACTTTGTAATCGATTAGGTTAAAATATGTTATATATTTGTTCAAACGAGTCTATTACGCTTGCAACACGCTAATGTACAAAGACATATATAAATATCCTAATACGCTGGTAACACGCTTGTGTGCAACAACTCCTTTCTAAACCCTCCTATATATATACTTATATATCTAGTTTTGTTTTCAATAAAAACTCCTTTTTCACCCCCATAAACACTAAAATAAAACACTTAAAAAACCACAACATCCATGGAAGAAATCTCATCGCGGACCACAACATCCAGTAACAGAAGCAATCGATCTCAAGTTTATTGTTTTTTGTGGTCAAGAAGCCATTCTAAGAACATCAAGGACCACCAAAAATCCAGGTCGGAGGTTCTACAATTGCGCATCTCAGGTTAGTGAAATTGAAAATAAAGTTGGAATTCATCTACAATTGTTGACCCTAAACTCTATATTTTTTTAACTTAGGGCAAAAAATGTGATTTCTTTATATGGTCTGATTGTGTTTCGTCCACAAGATCTGATGTATGCACAAGATGTACAGACATAATTCCTATCTTGATAAGGACAAATAAGTCATTAGAGGATCAACTTGCAAGGAGTGTAGCTTCAAAGATTGAATCAGAAAAAATAGTGAAGATATTGTATTTTATTTGCTTCTTGTTGTTTTAGGGCTTTTAATTAGTTTTGTAATTAAAAGCTAAGAAACTTTGTTATGATTTTAGACCATCTATTATGATGTATTTTTATGTTTTTGAACGGATTTAAAGGCCTTTTAATGAGTAGCTTAGTTTGAGTGTTTTCAAAATCACAGTGTATTTATTTCATTAAAAAAGGTTATTATAAAAAATTAATAAAAATATGTTCCCTCCTGAGTTTCGAACCCGCGATATTTGCAATCTATGTTTAATCACAAGCGCCTCAACCGTTTGAGCTACACCCTGAGAACGTAATAGAACCTCTTCTAATATTTATATAACGAAATTTCAATGTTTAAAATTTTCATTTTTACCCGCCAATTAATCGAGTTATCTTCTGGAAGACTCCCAAATCAATTAGTATTGACCAAATAAAATCTCACAATCTCACCAAACCCTAATAAATGATCTGCTAGTGTATTTATTGAACTCTCATCAATCTCAATCCTACCAAACAGCTTCATTAATCTCAGGTGAGTACCAAATATTTTTGCTTTTAGTCAGTTACATTTATTGGTGTTAATTAGTGTGTGTGTATATATATATATCGTTGATGACACAGTTAATAAAAAAATTCTTGGAAGATGGATAAGTCTTGGATGTCAGTAGGCGACAGATACAGTAAAGCATATTAAGATGGTGTTAAGGCATTTCTAGATTTTGCAGTTCGTAATTGCAAGGAGACATCACCACCAATTTCTATTTCATGTCCATGTGTACGGTGTGTGAACCACGTATCTCTTAGTGTAGACGATGTAGAACATCACTTGTACAGGTTTGGAATTGATAAGAATTATACTACTTGGATAAAACATGGAGAAGCCGACACCAACATTCCAACTAATTATGTTAATAATACTGGGTTAGCCTGCACCTGCATTCCAACTAATTATGATAATAATACTGGGTTTGTTGACACCAACATTCCAACAGATGCCTGTGAAACTGTAGAAATGGTAAATGCTACAAAAGACAATTTCAAAGGCGACAAGAAGTATCAACAGTTTCTACAACTACTTGTTGACGTTGAGAAGCCCCTATATAAAGGAAGTCTTGACTTCACCAAGTTGTCTACATTAGTACAACTACTCAACTTGAAAAGCAAGAGGGTATCTCATAAGTTCGTTGATGAACTTCTGAAATTGTTGAAAAAGATGCTCCCTACAGATAACGAAATGGTAAATAATATGTATGAGGGCAAAAGGATGATCAAGGCAATGGTCTCAGGATACGAAAAGATACATGTGTGTATCAATGAGTGCATTATTTACTATAAGGATTACAAGGATTTGGAAGCATGTCCAGTTTGTAACAAGTCAAGGTGGAAGGTGGATGAGAAGACTAACAAAACTTTACATAAACACGCCCGCTAAGGTACTGTGGTACTTTCCCATTATTCCACGATTCAAGCGCCTCTTTCAATCAAAGACCATAACAGAGAATTTAACATGGCACGCCACGAGTACCAATAAACCCGGTGTTTTACGCCACCCATCAGATTCACCAGCATGGAAAGCCATAGATGGTAGGTACTCCAATACCATCAGAAGCGATCCAAGAAATCTTCATCTAGGGATTTGCACTGATGGGGTCGACGTACATATAGGCAACAGAAACCACAGTGTCTGGCCTGTTTTAACAGTCATTTACAACCTTCCACCTTGGATGTGTATGAAAAGAAAATTCATCATGCTTTCCTTATTAATATCCAGAGTGCCAGGAAACAATATTGATGTGTTTTTACAGCCTTTAATTGACGATCTAGCATCTTTATTTGAGGTCGGGGAGGCAACATATGATGCATATAAACAAGAAATGTTTACACTACGTGCAGTTGTGTTATGGATGATTAATGATTACCCTGCTCTTGGTACATTATGTGGTTGCCCTTACAGTGGATTCAAAGGTTGTGTAGTGTGTCGGGGCGACACTCAGTGTGTTCGACTTTATCATACAACGAAGCAGAGTTATGCTGCCCACAGAAGGTATTTATCATATGACCACCCTTTCAGAAAACAAACAAAGACGTTCAATGGAAAAGAGGAGATGAGAACCGCCAAAAGAGCCTATGACAGGGGAAGAGATATACGACGAGGTCATAAACATTAACAATGAATGGGGAAAGGGATCTGAATCCCTAAGTGGGAGTAAGAGAAAAAGGGATAACACAACGCCGCAGCCATATTGGAAGAAGTTCAACATTTGGTACCAACGGCTCAACTATTGGAAGTATTTACCTGTCCAACATTGTATTGATTTGATGCATGTTGAAAAGATGTGGTAGAAAGTATTGTCGGGACGTTGCTGAACATTCCCGGTAGGACAAAAGACGGATTGGCAGCTAGAAAGGATTTGGAGTTTTTAGGGATTAAAAAGGAGTTGCAACCGAAAGCAAAAGGCAACAATACAGAACTGCTTGCAGCATGCTTCACATTATCAGCACAAAAAAAAGACATATTTCTTGAAACACTGTATAAACTGAAGGCTCCACTAAGGTATTGTTCTAACTTCTCTAGTTTGGTGAATCTTAAAGAAAGGAAGCTACAAGGCCTTAAATCACATGATTATCACATGCTTATGAAACAGTTTCTGCCCCTTGCAATACGGTCCATCATGCCAGAACCAATGAGAAATGCTATAATCAAGCTTTTTTTTTTTCAAGTCAATTTGTAGCAAAGAAATCATTGTAGAAGAGCTTAATAAGATGCAGGAAGAGCAAATAGTTGCACTTTGCCTGCTGGAGAAGTACTTTCCTCCGTCATTTTTTGATGTCATGGTTCACTTAACGGTGCACCTTGTCAGAGAGATAAAATTATGTGGGCCACCATGCTTTCATTGGATGTATCCCTTTGAAAGGTGTATGAAGGTTATCAAAGGGCATGTGCGAAACAAAACTTATCTAGAAGGGTGCATTGCTGAGGAGAACATTGCGGAAGAAACAATCGAGTTTCTGAGCGAATACAAAAAAAACATCAAGAGTACTGTTGGTATTCCACATGACAAGCATGATGATAATGGGGAGACAATTCCTGTCACAGGCGTTAAATCAGTTGAAGTTTCTCCTGATCTTTTCAAGAGAGCACATTCTATGTGCTGCAGAATACGCCTGAAATAGCGCCGTATATCGAGTAAGTATTACTAACATATATACTCTAAATTATATATATATATGTATATATATATATTAATTCACAATATATTATATATACACCTACTTGCAGACAACACAAGACCTCTTTGAAAAACCAAATGCATGGTAAACGACAAGCATTGCTGGAGAAGGAGCATACTTTAATGTTTGGTGACTGGTTACGCGACAAGGTAGATAAATTTATTAAGTCTTCTATAATTTTTAAAAATCTTTTATAGTTTCCGCAATGTAGGTGAAGAATCTAATCCTTGTAATGAAATTCAGGTTGAAAGAGAGCTAGCGGGCTCCCCAGGTTCTGTATCGAAAACCTTAAAGTGGATTGCACACAGAGCACACCACAACGTTTACAAATACGATTCATATGACATCAACGGTTTTGAATTTCGTACAAAATCTCATGATGGTAGAGTTTACCAGAACATCGGGGTTGGTGTAGAGGCGGATGACATGCACATAAAAAAGACGTGGTGACCTATGGACAAAACATTTATTTTGGGGTTTTGCAAGAGATATGGGTCCTATATTATCATACTAAAAGAATTCTGGTCTTCATGTGCCAATGGGTTTGACCGTAAACATCTCAAACATGATATTATTGGTTATACGTCGGTCGACCTAAACAAATTTGGCCACAAGGATGATCCGTTCATATTGGCCTCGCAAGCGCGCTAGGTGTTTTATGTTCAAGATCAGCTGGATAGAAAAAAACATGTTGTCCTCATGACTCCACCCAAGAAATATAGGCATTCATATGACGAGGTCAATGAGGAATTTAGTACGGTAACTTTCCCTCAAGAGGGTAATACATTGCCACTTGTACAGCCAAATCAACTACTTCGTAATGAGTCCCCGGATGACAACTGGAGGCCCAGGAAAAAGCCTAAAACTATTCGTAATGGAGATTGACACCGATGTCGGGGTTGTCGACCCAGCAGTTGTGCTCGTTTGGCTAGTTAGATGTAAATAATGTTTAAATTTACTTGTGATACATGATATCAACATTCTTTACTTTGTACTTATTAATTAAAACTAAAGAAACATTGGTTGTTTTTAATAATATTACTACTTATACAGGCCGGTTTGTTGAATTCATTTCATCTTCTGGCTATTTTGGTCAATTGGTGTCAAGTTCAAACATACATCAATGTTACATCGATAAAAGTCACAATTGACTTGTAGTGTACCATAGTAAGATCAATAAAGTCATTACACTCATAACTGACTCGTGCCATATCAAAGTTACATTAATACAAAGAAAGCCCAAAAATGCATCATGTTGTCTAGGGTGTTCATGGTTTGGTTGGAAACCGCGAAACCGCCCAAACCGGCTATCGGTGACAGTCATCATTTCTCGTCTGATGGTTTTGTTTCTTGCACAACCTCTATTTGATTATGTTTCAACATACTTTTAAACAGCTGGTTTCCTGGAAAACATTATCAACTCATTTTATAAAAAAAGACCATTATGCCCTTCTTTTCACTAACCTGCATACCAAAATTGTACCCTCCAGACTTTGAAGAAGCCTTTGAACAAATAAAATCAGTTTTGAAAAACCGTTTCCAAACTCAATGCCATCACCAGTAACCTAATTTAAGATTTGGTGATGGCATTGAGTTTTGGAAAGGATTTTATCAAAATCTAAGATCTTTGGGAAGTTTAAGATCTGTGGAAATATTAGATTTTTCTTCTTGGCCAAGTTTGGAATTCACATAACATATAGAAAAGTGTAATAAATTTCAGTCACAAGTTTTATTGCAGTCATTAAAGTCTCTGTTGTTTTATAGTTGGTTCTTGAGTGTATAACACACTATAACTGCATACTACCTGTCAAAATGGTTTCAACACGCTTTAGAAACGCTCACAAGCTAATTAATTTTGGAAATTAGTCACATTTATACCTACTACCTGTCAAAAATCTTGGAAATATATTTATGTAATGATAGCCTATATTCAAGTTAATTAAAATAAAAAAACTTGTATATCACACATTTTTTGTACACTTTAAATACCTGTCAAAAATCTTGGAAATATATTTATGTAATGATAGCCTATATTCAAGTTAATTAAAATAAAAAAAAACTAGTATATCTAACTAGATAGACTACAAATCAATTGAACTACAATAAATTACTGTCTCAACTACCAAAAATTAAATTTTAGGTCTATTTTGTTATTCACTCACACTAACATCTATTTTAAAGTTAATTATAAAAAAACTACACCCAATATGCTTCAAATACGCTTTAACCAAAATATAATAATAACATTTACATTTAATACCAAAATATAATAATTACATTACATTAATATAGAAAAACTAATTACAAAAAACTAAATCCTAGCATCAGATTCCATATCTGAATCTACATCCGTCGGATTCTCAGCTTCTAGAGTCCGAGAGGGCATGATCCTCTCCCACATGCCGTCCGAGGTGTAGGTGAAGTTCTTAAACCTTCGGAGGTGAAGGTTCACCTGAGTATGGAATGCCCCATAAAGGGACACAACCTTGAAGTCCTCCACGGAGTTCAGCTCAATGCACGCCACCTCGATTCCCGGGACTTCCATCACAAAGCTGAAATAATCAGCAGTCATGTACCCAAGAAACCTAACCATTCAGTTAAGTTGTGGGTACATGAATGTTTGAGGGTGGACATAGTCCACAAACCTCACCCTTTGATTCTTCCGGACGGATCCGGAAGAAAAGTGAAAAACAAGGGTGAAGAAGGTGGGGTCGTAGTATATGGGGGCATGAGTACCCGGTTCACGTACGATCCATGTTGAAGCCATTTTTCGGAAATTAATCGGAAGAAGGTGATTGTGGATTGTGATTGTGATTGTGGATTGTGACTGGTATTTAAACACCGTCTGACGCCGGTGGTATATCTCCCTGACAATTTGAAATTGGCGGCACAAGAAACTGGAAAAGACAAAATGACGTTAGCCACTCGTCAAATCAACGTGTGGCCATTAATTACGTTTGGACACACTTAAAAATATTTTAGTGTGACCTTTTATCACTTATAGCCACACATAATAAGTGTATCTGTGACAATATAAAACTTAGAAAAAATAAAACTAAGATACTCTTTGGTCACACAACCTATTATAAGTGACCATTAATTACATTTGGACACACCTAAAAATATTTAAGTGTGACCATTTATCACTTATAGCCACACATAATAAGTGTATCTGTGACAATAAAAAATTTAGAAAAAATAAAACTAAGATACTCTTTGGTCACACAACATCTTATAAGTGGTCATTAATTACATTTCGACACACTTAAAAATATTTAAGTGTGACCATTTATCACTTATAGCCACACATAATAAGTGTATCCGTGACAATAAAAAACTTAGGAAAAATAAAACTAAACTACTCTTTGGTCACACAACCTCGTAAAAGTGGCCATATATTTTAAGCATTTTAGCCACATTACTAATAAATACAATGGTTATTTTGTCATATTTCGCCACATTATTAAAATGTGGCTAATAAATGTGACATTAGGTCACACAACGTAATATAAGTGGCTATATCTTTTACCTTTTAGACACATAGATTATCAATACAGTAGTCGTTCGTCACATTTGGCCACACTATTAAAACATGTGGCTAGTTAAATGTCACAGTTTGTGGCTAATGCATGTGTTTTTGGTCACATTTAATAAAGATCAAACACACTATGACTGTAGGTTAGATTTCGCCACACGTTTTTATAATGTGGCTAGATTTTGTCACATTTTGTTTTAAAGTGTGGCAAAAACTACCTGAGTAGGTATAGAATGGTCACATGAAGAATAACATGTGTGGCCAAAACATTCTAGAAGGTTTTAAAACATGATCATAGACCTTTTAGTCACACATTTAAGCCAAAGTGTGGCAAATCGCCCAGACCACATGTGTGGCTAAAAGGCGATATTCACGTAGTGCTTGTACACGAACTCAACACCCAATGACGTCTAAAAATGCAACATGGGATGAAAATGCCATTGTGGGTGCTTTTAGAAAAGCATGACTATATCATGTAGGGTTTAGTTATACCATATGATAATATAGCGTACATGACCAAGTTTCTAGGTTTCTCTCCCTATATTACATTTTGATTTGTCGCATCTTGGTTAACTAATGGGATTCCACTTTACATTGTTATTCAGTGTTAAAACATAATCAAAAATATGTATATGTTTTTTTTTTTTTTTTTTGAAACGAGAATATCTAGTAAGAGAAGTAACGTTCTAGGAATAGACAAGAAAGAAAGGTTTTACCAGATGAATGGTGTTGGGTAAGATTTTATCTATTTAAATGGTAACAGATCAAGTTCCGTCCTTATAAAAAAGTGTATAATAGTTTAGGAATAGAGCTATATGATCGTTTAAAGCAACAACGTAATTATTATTTGTTTGTATGGATTTAACAAACCACCTTTGTTTAGAGATATATAAGTAAGTGACATATAATTGGGTCGAGAACAATACAACAATGGGCAAAACAGAGTAGCTAGCTTAGAAAAGCTCAAGAAAAATAATGGTGAACGACACAAAGATTCGACAAGAGTGAGGTTTGGATATTGCCATTTAAACTTTCAAAACATTTTATTTATTAGAACAACAAAACTTTCATAGCTTTTTTGACTTGTCAAATATTTTAATGATCGCATTTGCTTACTTGTGTTAAAACCGTTGGGTATGCCGAGTATTTGGCACCTCAGGTCTCAAAGATTAACAAAAATTGAGTAACAAGTTTGGCCGTCTTTCTCACGTACCAGTAGGGAGTTTGGCCACTCCGATGGTGAGGGGGGGGGCACGACGCCTCTAGTACGCCGTGTGACA